>NC_141619.1:40860718-41098218 GCF_047967505.1 Dipteris shenzhenensis
TCTCTCTATCCTCACCCCTTTCCCCGCCTCCACCCCCTCCTTTCCCTGCCCCTATCCCCACCCCTTCTTATGCTCCTACCCTACCTCTACTCTGCCCTCCACATTCCCCTCTCTCAGCCCCTACCTCGCCTCTACTCCTGCCCTCCTCATCCCCTACCCCTGCCTACCCTCTGCTCTAACCTCAGTCCCTTCTCCTCTCCTCTACCCCGCCCGCTCCCCCCCCCCTTCAACCCCTCTTCCACCTCCTTTCCCCTTCCCCTAGCCTCACCCCTCCACCCTCCTTTAGCCCTTATCCTCCCCTTAGCTCTTCTTGCCTACCTCAACTCTCTTCCCTCGCCCCTCTCTAGCCTCTTTTCTAGTCTCTCTCCTCCTATCTTAGTCCTCCTCTCTTTCTCCTTTTTGTCTCCTCCCTTTAGCCTTCTCCTTCCTTGCAACATTTTAGTCGGACAAAGTTCAACTGTGTTCATATTGGCCCTTCCACCTCGATTGACGATGGCTCAGCCTTCAACCAAACCTCGCCCACTTCCATCGGCCACAAAAACCATCATTTTCTCAAAAGATGAGTACAGAGCAGGAGAGCTTGATTTCACTCTTTGCTCTCATCCATGGGTCCCACCCTGCCATGTTACAGGCCAGGGAATGGATGCTCGCCACTCTACATGGAGACCTTGTAGGCACTTCACAGATGTTCATCTTCTTGGGCAAGGTTTCTTCCAGATTGTTTTTGACTCCTCTGAGGTAGCACATACAGTGCTTCAGGCTAGTCCCTTAGCACTAGCTCCAAAGGATTTTTATGACCCCTTTTTCATTGTGGTTTGATCCTGTCGAGGAAGATAACTGGACGATGTCACTCTTCATTAGATTTCTAGGCCTTGCTTAGGTGTACCATCGAGTGCTGCTCCATTCCATTGGAGCCACCTTTGGAGTGGTTATTGAGAGCCCCCCTCTCCCTAAGATGCCTACTTGGCTGTTAGGTGCGATGGGCTACCACATGTTACAGTCATTGTATCTGACCCTAACATCTCAGATGAACACATTATGCTTCACCATCCAGATGGGTACTTCTTCAAATAGAGAGTCGAGATTGTAGGGAGACAAGATCAGTGTAGGATTTGCAGGACCCTTGGGCACTTTACCAGAGATTGCCCAAGGAAAAGGAAAATACCTAAAAGATCCATGGGTGCACCTCATAGCTTCACCCGACCTAGATCTTCTTCAAGAGAAGTTCCTACCACTTCACATCCTCCTAGACTAGTTTCACATCCAGGACCATCAGCCTCTCATCTTGGTACTTCTACAACATGAATAGGACAATCAGCATGTCCTGGTTTGATTGTCTCTCATTGGGTGCCTATCAGAGTTTGAGATCGAGTACCTCAGACTACCACTGACGGGGCAGCGGACCCATCTCTTCAGGTAGCAGACATTCTTGTCCTACTTCCATGTGCATATGATACTGCTCCTACCCCTATTCAGGACATGAGTGCTCACCTAGGGAGAACCTTTCTACAGAGACCCGTGCCTTACTTGAGAACAATGCCAAAGTCGTGGTCGAGGTCATGCAGATTCATGTCGAGGTCATGCAGTGGCACCCCCCTTCTCTTGCACATCTGTCTACACCTAATAGAGGTAAGGGGTCCTCCTTCCGTAGGGCTCCTTCACACTCCTGCGCCAAAGGTACTCCTTCATGCTCTTGCGCCAGAGGTACTTCGCAGGAATTCATTTTCAGTTCTAGCAGACTTGGCTGTGTTTGAGGCAAAGGAGGAGTTTGTACCCTCTACACTAGGGGAGCACATCTTTCAGACATCTGTGGACAGAGTTTTCCCCTCAGCAGGTGTGGGTGTGCTTTTCCCAGTTGACTTTCCTCCTCTTGATAGGAGGAATTTTTTGCAGGAGAGGGCTTTCTCCACTACCAGGTTGGGTAGGATCTTCCATCCGGCCTCCTCCTCTCACAAATGAGGATTGTCAATTGGAACGTTTATGGCCTCAATGGTGTAGCTCACCATTGCCACAGGAAGCTGATTCATAACAACTTCATCTAGCTATTATTGGGGGTCCCATGGACATTCTGATGATTCAGGAACACAAATTGGATGTCAGGGATTCAAGTCGGATAAGCTTCTTTCAGGCCATACTTTTGGTCAACCACCTTGGGCATGAGGGGAGGTACTTGCATTATTTCCTCTTTTATACTCCCCTTAGTGAAAAAAATTGGATGTCAGGGATTCAAGTCGGGTAAGCTTCTTTCAGGCCATACTTTTGGTCAACCACCTTGGGCACGAGGGGAGGTACTTGCATTTCTGTTTCTTCTTTTATACTCCCCTTAGTGATTAGAGACGGGATCATAGTCCCTTCCAGACCTCAGTAGATTATACTTTTGATGGGTGGGTATAAGGTTGGTCTCTTAAACCTTTATGCACCCAATTCTAGAGGGGAATGTGTTCTTTTTTGGAAGGAACTGCTCTCTTGGTCACATATTGCAGATCCTTGGATTATAGGGGCTGATTTCAACATGGTTGAAATGCCCTTAGACAAAATGGGTAGTAGGGAAGATGGCACTCACTCCCTAGAGAGAGTAGCATGGGATACCTTTTTTTTTCAATATAGTGGCAAGGATGCTTGGCATGATGATGCTTTTCACACTCAACCACATTCTCTCCTATTTTCTTGGTTGAACAAGAGATTGCAGGTGCCTATACATGCACATATTGATAGATTTTATGTGGATGATTGGGCTCTTGATAGAGGTGGTACTGTTTGCAAATTGCAGTTGGGGTGTCCACTTCGGATCATTTTCCAGTGGTTTTCATGGTCTAAGATCCCCATGTGAGGTGGTGCTCTGCCAGTGTTAGGATTCTAGATTCCTTTTATGGAGAGGAGGGCCTTACAGAGATAGTGTTGAGGACCTGGGTATCTCATTTGTAGGATGGGAAGCTTTCTCCTTCAGACTTAGCCATAGCCCTCTCTGATATTAGTGACTTTTATCTTTCAGTTGCTCGTATCAAGAGGGATGAGATCCTAAGGTGTGAGATAGGTATCTGCCACTAGCAGTTGGCTACCCTCTAGAGGGAGGAGTAGAAGAGGCCTACATATGCTTGGATTTTGGAGCACCTTGTTGTAGCAAGGGCTCAGCAGCAGTGACTCTTAGATCAGAGAGCAGAGCATGCCTTTCATGCCAGAGAGTCATTTTGGACATAGAAGGGAGGTAGGGTCAACAAGCAGTTCTTCTCCACTCTTGGCCCCAAACATAGTAGGGAGAGCGTCTCACACCTTGTTGACTCAGGCGGAGTTCTTCAAACACATCTAGATGCCGTCTTGCAGGTTGCCACCAATTTCTATGCCTCCCTTCTTACAACAGATCATCCTGACACTCAGGCCATAGATGATGCTAGAGTGGTTATTTGGTGACACTTACTTGGGTGGGTGACAGGGGATATGACTATTTCACTTGATGCACCCTTCATCAACATAGAGTCCAGGACTGCTATATCTACCCTTCACAAGGGCAAATGTCCTGGTTGAGATGGACTTAGCCCCTTATTTTTTATTACTTTTTGGGATCAGATTGGGCATCACATTACCTCAGCCCTGCAAGGTGTATGGGACTCAGGTGAGATGCCAGACTCACTTATGGAGGGCCTCATTCATTTGATTCTGAAAGGGGGTTGCAGGAGTTCAGTGTCTCAGTGGAGACCTATTACCTTGTTGGGTACCTTGTATAAAATCCTAGCTAAAGCTATCAGCCTTCGTCTGCAGAGCCCTTTCTACCAGATCTTATCCATGATATGCAGACAAGCATCTTTGATAACATCTTCTCATTTTGGGAGGCTTCGGATTGGGCCATGCATAATGGTCACAGACTGGCCATTCTACTCTTGGACTTTGAGAAAGCTTATGACAGGGTAGACTGGGGCTTTCTGGAGGGCACACTTACTCGTTTTGGCTTCTTAGATGAATGGATCAGAGGGGTGTTAGCCTTCTACAGATCAACCCACAGCCAGTAGGTTCTTATTGGTGGAGTCAAGGGGGGCAGTTACCTCCTCCAAATGGCAATCGTGGCATTCCTCCTGAATGATAGTAGAAGGAAGGAACTTCCATTTTGCAAAGGTTAAGGGTAGTGTCTACTCCTTTTACAAAATGTGGATGCATAAAACGCATGTTGCATGAAAATTCCAAAAAAAATAAAGGTGCAACCATAAATAGAGTCAAAATCATTGGAGGCATAAAAGGCATGTTGCATGAAAAATGCCACAAAAACTAAAGTTACAAGCATCAATAGAGTCAAAAAATACATGTCACTATGAAAATGACCTCTCCAAAGAATCCCACATATGTATGGATGTCAAGAATTTTCCAAAACAATGAAGAATTATATTAGCTAGATGTAGTAATTTAAAAATATGAGCGTGAGCATACTCATCCTCTTCCAAATCATATGCACTCATAGGATCAATGATTCTTCCAATAAACATGGAAATAATACCTTGATAAACAAGAGTTTTATTTATAAAAATTATCCATATATAACACCTTTTGCAAATGGAAATATCTTGGGCTATTGACACCCAAGGGATAATAAATAAGTGCCATAAAGACAACTCCCCCTTTTTAAATAGTTGGTCTTGAACCTTGAAAAAAATAACCCTATAAGAATGAAGGTAGTAAGATTAAAGGAATAACCAAATAACAAAACCTAACATATGGCATGAAAAAATAGCCCCTCAATAATAGTAAAAACATCTCTGCTCACTGTAAACTTACGAGTAGAAGGGTTATAGCATCTATACCCTTTCTATTGCAGAGAATAACCAATAAAGATGCACTTCCCAGCTTTTGGATCCAACTTGGACCTCAACTCATCTGGCACATGAACATAGGCAATGCAACCAAAAATTTTCCAATGAGAAATACCTGGTTTCCTACTAGTATACATCTCCTCTGGCGTCATGCCATGTATTGCTGCAGTGGGAGCCCTGTTCATTATGTAAATTGCTGTAGCAACTGCTTCAACCCAATAATAATCTGGTAGGTCTTTTTCATTTAGCATGGACCGAGATACCTCTCCAATATGCCTGTTTTTCCTTTCTGCAAGTCCATTTTGCTGTGGGGTATGACTGCATGAATATTGCTGCTTTATGCCATGCTCCTGTAGGAACCTTGCAAACTCATTTGAGAGGTACTCTTCCCCTCCATCTGACCTTAGGCATTTTATTTGCACGCCTGTTTCTTTTTCCACCATAGCTTTAAAAGCTTTGAAATGCCCAAATTTCGTAAAATACACTCAAACTTTTCTGCTGTAGTCATTAATAAAAGTGACAAAATAATGATAGCCTCCAATAGATGCACCTTTAGTAGTCCACACATCAGGGTGGATTAATTCCAATGGCTTCTTACTCTCTTGAACATGTCTAGGAAATGGTTTCCTTGCCTGTTTTCCAAATTGATAGGCTTCACATACCTTATGCATTTCTGCAACCTTGAACTTAGGCAATCCTGCAACAATATTTTGGGCTTGCATTGATTTAACTCGCTGTACATTAACATGACCAATGCGTTTATGCCAGATATCAATATTTGCAACTACACCGGTCCCATTGCAAACATTGTTGTACTCAATTCAGGCATGTCCGCATCCAACGTAAACATACTGTCCTTCTTCTTTCCTTTTGCTATCAAGCGACCGTTATATTTCATATCCTCAACAAAGCATCCATGAGGATTAAATCTGACCTACAAGCCCTGCTCAACCATTTGACCAATAGAAACTAGGTTCTTGGTGATATTCGGGACATGAAATACATCAGACAGGTATTTCTTTTTCCCATCCTGCATAGACAAAGGAATTTTACCAATCTGCACAATAGGATGTGCAGTATCATCACCGATCTCCACAAATCCTGGTCTTTCCATTTTCCTTGCATCTTGCATCCATTCTGCATGACCTATCATGTGGTTTGATGCACCTGAGTCAACATACCACACATCATTGCTTTCTTTTGCACTTGTCATAGAATTGGTCATGTGTTGCACCATAAAGAGATGCTCATTTCTGTCATCACCCTGTCTACTAGAAGATGCATAATTCCCTTACTGCAATTTTCCATTCATGATGTCATTCTACTCTTTATAGCAGTCTTTAGCCATATGACCCATTTTATCACAGTAGTAGCATTCAACATTACTATTTGCATTTTGGCCTCTCTGCCATCCACCATGACCTCTTTGGCTCCCCCTGCCTCTACAGTTGCCACGTCCTCCTCTAAAGGACTGGTTTTCTTGAGTTTGCTGTGTATTCTGATTTCTACCACGGCCTCCAGATCGGCCTCCTCTACCTCTGCCTCTACCTCTTTTAGCATTTGAGTAGAAGACAATTTCTTTTGAAGTTCCTCCTGAAGAAGATGCACCACCATTTCTCTGCTCTTCAGAAATTAGAAGAGCAAACAACTCCTCAAAATCAGGAAATTTTTCATAGATGGCAATGGATGTCCGAAACTGTGCATAATTCTTTCCTAGACCATTCAAGGTCACAGAAACTAGATCGTCATCTTCCACTGGTGACCCAATGGAAGCAAGTGCATCTGCAATTTTCTTCACCTTCATGTGGTAGTCATTGATGCTCATATTTTCTCTCTGCACATTGTGCAACTCCTGCTTGAGCTGCATTTTCGTAGCTTGCGTATTTGTGCTGTACGTTTTTGCCAAAGTATCCCATGCCTCCTTTGGCATACTTGCATCCTGAATATGCACAATCATAGAATCTGAAATACTATTAGATAGCCAGTACATAACTTTTCTAGCTCTCTCATGCCATCCTTTAAATGCGTACATTTCCTGTTGATTGGGAGGAAGAACTGGTTCTTCTTCATTTCCTGTAATGAACTCCCAATAGCCTTTTCCCATAAGGAAATTCGTCATTCTAAACTTCCATGCTTGGAAGTTGTTCTTGTCAAGCTTTTCAGTGACAATCTGTGAAAGAGAATCATACGCCATTATAGAACACTGCAAAATATTCTGTCACTGCAAAAAACATAGCTTCTGCCTCACAAGGGCAAATCTGCAAAATTGACGAAAGTGGTATTTGACTACACAGTCACTTCCTAGTGACGATTTTGCATGAACAGGCAAAGAGGATGATTCTGTAACTCCCAATATCTCTGCGCATAGGCATACGATGTAATTTTTGTGACAACTTTTCACCGACCTGCAGAGCAGTGGTCGCACACCAAAAATAGGGCCTTTTTCTCAGTGCTTGTGGAGAACTTCCGCCTCCAAAATGGGCCCCGAAATGGCCTCGAATCAGAAAAATAAAGTCACCAAGGGCTTTGCCCTTGCCCGCAGCATATACTGCCCTCTCACCACACCATGAATGGCGTCTCAATCTGAGACAATGCACTCTTACACTTTTCGGCTGTGCTACCTACAGAGATTTGCTCCCAAACTCGAAAAAGGAAAGTAACACTGGTCCTCTTACCGGGACACCACGAACTTGGTTTGCTTTCTTGAGCTCCTTACCACGAACCAGGCTCTGATACCATGTGAAGATAGTGGGAGAGAAGGAAGGAGTCTCACTTGCGGCTTTCTCACATACACAATGGGGGAATACACACAAAGGTGGAGGCTGAAAACAGTTTTTCTCTTCTTAGTTGTGAAAGCCAAAAGAACTCTGGTACAAAGAAATAGAAGAATCCTATATGTGGGTCTCAAACCAAACTCAGCTAACTAAGGTGGCATACTAACTGAGCCACGAACTAGAGTACATAAGGATATCTGTCATCCAGCTATTATTCATGGGAGATGTACCAACTGCATCTGCAGCTAACAAGTCGGTGACATAAATGCACAACGGTCACCCTGGCATATCACGAGTGGAGCTCGATATCTCAACACAATGAAATGGTAGAACCAATAAGTAAAAGTGCAATGGTGAAAATGCAATACCATACTTAAATGACTTTGAATGAGATTCATAAGCATATATAGGATAACATATTATATGCCTTGTTCCAGACAAATGGTGTATCTTTACATCCCCTAATACATTTTTCAATCATATGGTGTTTCTATACACCACCTATCTATCGAATTCAACAAATGATTTCCATATGTTCTCATATTTTTAATATCAAACTTGTAGAAGGAGGTAGAGATGAGCTACATAGTGTTATAGCTAAACCAAATTTTGGAGCTTACTACATTGTTGTGAAGTGCAAGTCACCACTTACAACTTTATTGAATTTTTTGTTTTATTAAGTCATATTTGTGCCCTATTTGTGTGGATTTGACCCATTCTGTGTGAAAATTTACCCATGATATATTGAGTGCAGGTCACCACTTCCAACTTTGGGAAGTTTTTATCCTTATTAGGCCATATTTGGAGGTGACCCATGTAGTGTTCGAAAAATACCCAAATTTTAAGTTTACCAAGTGATATTGAGTGGAGGTGATCACTTTAAAAAAAAGTTCCAAACAAAGCAAGAAAGTAAAAAAAAATTTGAATAGTGTGTTGGCTCTACATTAAATGCGTAACCCCCCCGCCCCTCGTTCTCCTTCTCTCTCTCTCTCTCTCTCTCTCTCTCTCTCTCTCTCCCCTTCCCTCCCCGCCCCTAAAAGTTTTATTTAAGATTCAAATGAAAATTAACCAACATAATAGTAGGAGACATGATCAACATAGTGTCTACTACTCATGGGATTCAATCCAAAATCTGTGACCATTATGTGAGTTCAATAGAAGATATTAGTAAAAATAATATTTGGATGAAACTTTATAGGAATATATTTATGTAAGGGGCTTTATAAATGGATGTTGGAAAATTGTTTGTATAGAAAAACGAGCAATTTTATGTACAAAAGATTTACATGTAAGGGATTTGTAATATTATTTGATGTCTTTAAAATATTTTAGCTATGTATAGTGCACTTAAAGGCATGAATGTGTGTCAAAGTGCACATAGAACCCAACAAGCTTTGAATGAGTTGAGATGTGGTCATGCTAGAGCATTGATACATGGAGATAGATATCCACATCTCCAAGGTGAATGTAGTGTTTGTTGGCCAATTAGATCCTCATCATGTATTGCAAGGTTAAATAAGTTTGATAGCCTAGGGTCTATGTGGGAACTAGTTATCTATCCAAAGGAGAGTCTTAGGGTATCACATTCGTGGCGCATGCCCATAGAATAGTGTGAAGGAGATGTAATTTATTAGACCAAGTGAAATCAATGTTTCTCAATGGATGCATCAATGAGCATAGGCCTCAACAACCTGAAGAGAATAATTAAAGAACACAAGAAAGGGAAACCATGCCAAAAGTAGAAGAACAGCCTAGAGACAATAATGAACACAAAAAAGCAATAAAAAAATATGACAAAGTTAATCATGAAGTATGTAGGTATGTTAAGAATATTTGTTTGTACACGAAGAAATTGAATATGGCATTTAGGAAAGCTAAAAACATATTTAGGTGCTTTGTGTGAAACACATGAAAACATATAAAAGCATGTGTTTTATATGTCAACTCAAGTATAAATAATCGAGATGCAAATAATATGCTAAGGGCTTTGAAGAATCGTAGAATCACATGGGTTGTGAAATGCCCGAGAGTGTGGATAAAAGGTTTTTTTGTTTATTTTTCACACACCCACCCCACACTCACCCTCCCAACGTCTTATCAAGGGGCATGATAGGTGGGCACAGGGTCCACACACACCCAACCACATGCTAGGACAGTAGGCCCCAACCTCCAAGATTTGAACTTGTGACTTGGGGATTGGAAGCCGAGTGCCCAAACCACTAGGCCAAAGGCTTGGTTTTTAGGATGATTAGCTCTATTATAAATGACTTTAGTCATGATCCAACAATGCTCGAAATCCAACTAGAACGCTCAAGTATATATTGGTTGAATTGCACAAATTGAATGTGAAACTCAAGTACGACAACAATATCTATAACGCTATTACTTTGTTGAATTTCACAAATTGAATCTGCGTTTTATAGACAAGGCGACAGTGACAGAAACTCAAGTAGGCCAACATGCAAATCGTTGAGCTTAGCTTATAGTGCTCGTGAGAGCTATCACTGTATCACTACTTCAGACAAAGTTAAGCACATGAATAAATGTAAGGTAGGGTCTGTTGAAATTCACGAGACTTCGTGTGACATACCCCCTCAAGCCCCTGAAGCTTCCAGTGCCCCCGAGCAGAGCCAGCTCGGCCGCGGGACTGCTACTACTAGTGTCAAAGCCGTCGTACGTGATGGTTCCATTGTAAATCCCATCATTGTACGAGACGATCACGTTGAGCATGGTCATTTGTTCTAAGTTATAGCTGGTGTTAATGAAGAATCCCCTAGCGGTCCCCAAGGAGGTGGAGTTGGGAGCGATTCCTTGGGTGACGTTAAACGCGAAGACTCTCATTTCGCCGAACCCATCAGTAACGGTAGGATCAACGGGAGGGAGGATCGTTGCGAGATCGGGTAGGACTAGGAAAATTTGCACATAGTACTGAAGGGTGGGTTCCGTATATGCGGGAGGACTGTGAGAATGACCATAAACAGCAACGAAGAAGGCTGCAAGAAGGATGCAAAGCGAGAGAGAAAATTTGGTGGAGAGACGAGAGCTGAGGAGTGCCATGATGGTCGGGTATTTAGTTAGAGAGGAGCAGCGGATTGATAAATGAGAGAGTTGATAGGGTGCCTTCCCGTGGACTTGCTTTTATACAAACTTGATGCAATCCTTTTCTGTCGTTTGCTCAAGCTTACAGCTACGAAACAGAGAGGACGCTCCTTTCTAGCTGGGCTTTGCTTATGTTATTCAACATTTTCTTTCACGTCGTGCCTCCTTGAATAAGTGTTAATTATTGGGTTTGCCACCCTCAACAGCACATTGTAATTTGATTAGACTCATTAAAACCGATGCACGTTCATCTTCGGATTGGCATCCTCTTTCTCGATCGAGGTTTCAACCCGGATTGTAATCCTGTCTCTCTCTCTTGATTCGCGGCTGCGAGTATGAAAATGGAAACGTACATCATGTAAACGTAGATTTGCGTCTTGCGAGTATGAAAATGCAAACATAGATAATGGTAACCATTAAGATTAGGCTTCTCCTCCGGCTACGAATTCCGTTGAATCTAAGGCATGAAAGATGCTTGTGTCCGTTTCTCAATGTCAACTACGTTGTCGTGCTCGACTCTATGATCTACGTCATATTAAAGATTGTCAATCCTAGGGATTGTCAATCCTTGAATGTGTGATAATATATTGCATAAAGGTGTTACAAGATAAATATCAATTCAATAGGATCTTATTGGTTCGTAGAGGAGATTCTAGGCATCTAGTCTCTTTATCCATCTATGCACATTTCCTTTATGTGTTTTACAAGATAGATGATGGTATTAGAGCATTGCCAAACAAGCACTTGTCATATTAGAGCCACTTGTGCTAAATATTTCAAAATATTCTCTAACCTCGTGATCCATGGTTGAATGCATATAATAACTCTACTTTGCCAAAATATCATTACCTTGATCCATATTTCCAAGTGGAGTGAAAGCAAGTGGGTTGAGGTTCACTCCTAATTTTGTTAAAACAAATTAGAGCCATATGTTACTTGCACAAAAAACTCTAATCCTCATAAGAGACCCAAATAGTACACGTACACACACACACACACACACGCGTGCGCATGCACACATGCACTCATGCACACGTGCACATGCGTGTGCACGTGCGTGCACACACACACACAGACCCCGACCTTGGAGCTTGGACTACTTTGATGAATTCTAAAATTTTTGTACCAATCTTTACATATTGAATATACAACCATATAATGAAATGCTTTTTATCCACCCTTATCAGAGCTTCATGTGCCGTGTTGTCGAAAGGTTTTATTTATTAAACACAAACACACACACATGCACACGCACACGCACACGCACACGCACATGCACACGCACACGCACACGCACACGCACATGCACACGCACACGCACATGCACACGTGCACACACACACACGCACATGCGCATGCGCATGCACACGCACACGCACACGCACACACACACATGCAGACGCACTGCATGTGCATGCATGCACACATGCACAATAAACACATGCATGCGCATACTCACATGCCCATTGAAATAAAACAAATAGTAGGGACAAAGGTAGAGGCAATACAGACAACAAAATGTAGGGATGAAGGGGGAGACCAAAACAGAGACAAAGGTAGAGGTAGTGGGATGGAGAAGGGAAAAAAAGTAGGAGAGGTAGTAGGGACAAGAGTAAGGCTAAGGAGGGAAGGGGGAGGGCAAAGAGAAGGTTGAGGAGGAAGGGTGGAGTGAGGGTGGAGCTAAATAAGGGACAAAAGCAACACTAGAACGGGGTTGGGTGGGTGGCATTAAGCATTAGAGGCTAAGATGGAATGGGCGCACAAATGGGAGAAGCTAAGCAAGAGGTGATACTATTATAGAGTGTAGTAAATGATGGAGGCTAATGATGCTTTAAAAAAAATAACATAACTGGCTTTTAAAAAATAATCCCCTTTAAACTGAAGGAATTTTGCAATTCAATGTTATGGCATAATATTTAACACCTCATGGTTCAAGGTCTTGATGAAGGCATAGAAAAGCATATGATCGGACAAACCAAAAGCTATATTAGGCCTTGTAAAGGAATAGTCAAGTGGGTGGCTACTTCCACGCTGATTACTATTCAATGTGGTGTCACCCCTGGTTAATGCAACGCTGCCACATAGCCATGGCCATTTAATCAAATGACTATTAGGCTAGACCCCATAGCATCTTACAATGACCGTTGGTGGAAAGTAGCCTTTATAAGGGGCACCTTGCCCCTCATTGTATGTTGTTGATTCCAAACTTTTGAAATACAAGTGACTTTGCTTAGCTAAACCCGTTGGTTGAGTCATAGGTACTCTCTGGGGAACTTTGAGCTCTCTATTCCTCATTTCTATTTTTGGCTTCCAACCTTGTCTCCTTGTTTAAGTGTGTTTCTTTTTCAGTGGTTCCATCATCATGTTTGATTAAGAAACTCGACTCGAATGTGTACTATTAACTATTGAACCCCTTTGCTTTATTTTTGACACATGACAGTTGTGTATGTAAAGCATTGTATCAATATGACTGATTAATGTTAGCAACCCCCCCCCCCCCTTAATACTTTGGTAACCATGTTGTTTTTGTTTCCTTTTGGTACATTTCTGCATGAAAATCTCATTATAGAAGGTGCAAACTATGTTTCTCTTAAGAATCCATCGAGTCCTTAGACTACAAGGAATCCAATTGTAGTGCTCTCATAGTTGACAAGCATTACAAAGATTCTATCTCTCTTCTCCCATGCTTTGTTGCAAGAACATCAAGTGGTATCCTTGTTGTACCTCTGTATCCTCCATCGATCGCCTTTCACAAGTTGCTAGTTTATGTTTGCACGTTCGTTGCCCAACCATGATTGTCAAACACCTCAAATTCTCTGATTTCCTAGAGGAGGATGCAATCATTACAAACATTTTGGACTCAAAAAAGGACTTGGTAAGAGATCCCTTGGGTTGGTGACATGGAGGGATAAGGTGAATAAAATTGAGTAAAATATTGGATAGTGAGTGGTAATAGAATATTGGAAATGGTGGCTTGACTTTTCTATTTTTTTATTCAAAGGGCCAAACTTTGATGTAGGCCTCCCAGTTGCTGCCTCCACTCTCTGATCACGTTTTTGAATAGTAACCAAAATTAAAAGCCTAGTTTCTCAATCACACTTGCACCATTTATTCTAAAACCAAATCCTCCCATCCAACTGCCACACTCCTCTCACTCTCTCTCATTTCTCTTCCCTCTCTTGCATTTTTGAGCTCCATTTTGAATTCTTCTTGCTTCAACCCTATTTTCAATTCTCTTCCTTTCTTTTGAGTGCGACTCTACATTTCTTTGTTCTCCCTATCATGGGATGGAATCTCATGCCAAAATCTCACTAGTTTCCTTCTCTACTTGCATTTCCCTCCCATTTCACTTTCATTATTTCAAAACTTTCAAGATTTTTGAACAAGATTTGTCATGCATTCTTCTTGCTTTATTTTGGGTGATTTTTATTCAAAACTTACCACCTGGGCAAAGGAGCCATTCACACAAAGTAAAGAAAGGAATAAAAAATGTAGATCTCTCGAAATGAGAGATGACAAAAATCATGTCTTTTGATGTGCTTGGGCTATCCCAAAACCAAGGGATGCACCTTTTGATGAAGAGTTTTGACTCCTCACCTAAGGGACACATCCCATTGTGGAAACAAAAAGGACCCATCTTTTCGTGTTAAAACACCCCTCTTTAAAATAGGGTTGCACAAATTAAATTGATTATTGCTATGCAAAATTGATAAGAACTTCTCTGACAATTGATGTTACAACATTGGAAGAGAGAAGGTATTGCTATGAAATGGATGCATAGATTTATTTACCTTCTTAAACACTTTAATGTAGGTGTATGGTCTTGTGCTTTGGGTTGGAATGTAAAGCATAGAATTCAATTTCTAGAGGAAATAGAAACTAATACATTAGGAGAGAATCGGGGTCTCAAAAGGGCCTCCAATTAGTGTTTCCTAATTTCAAGAGATTAGAGAGTGATTTGAGGTGTACCAATGAGAGTGCTAGAAGGTGTGGGGCAATGGTATGTTGAGGTGGAGGGTGGGCAGGCCTGCAGAGAGACCCTATTGGTTGCTCCCCTTACACTAGGGACCACCCAAACCATCCCCCCCCTCTTAACCCATGTTTGACCCTCCTACCAAGCGCACCTCCCCTACATGAGCCCAAAACTACCTTCAATGGGATGGTAGGGCCCTTCTGGTGAATTTTTCTTCTCCCCTCCCTCTTTCTAGGGCCTTTGCCCCCCACTATTTTGGTCTATCCTGCCAAATCACTCCATTTGAACCAAATCCCATGCATTTTCCCTCTTCCCCCTCTTTCTCTGCTCCCTCCTATTGTGGCCTGCTTGTGTTGTAGCTCCTCTCTTTGTCTGTCTGTCTATCTGTCTCTCTCTCCCCTCTCCCTCTCCTATGCCTCTATTGGAGCTGCTCTGTCCCTCTCCTTCTCCCTCTCCTATGCCTCTGTTGCTGTTGCTCAGTCCCTCTCCTCCCTATTGTGTGCCTCTGTTGGAGTTGCTTTGTCCCTCTCCTGTGCCTTTGTTGCTGCTGCTTTGTCCCTCTCCTTCTCCCTCTTTTGTGCCTCTGTTGGAGCTGCATTGCCCTGTGTAGGAGTCCCATTCTTGCTATTGCAACCTCCGCAAGCATGGTGAGGCGCAATGCTGTGACCTCTTGTGTCTTCCACAACACAAAAAATGCATTGGATGAGTGAATCCCTTGCACCTACAGCTTAAATGATTGGATAGTGATGAAAGGATTGGCCAAAGGTCCACATAAGCTTCCCAAGAGCAAGAGAGGTGACATCTTGCATGAGTGGAAGGGGCACATCTTGACGTTCAAGTTTGGGAAGAAAGGATGGCTCGCAAAAGTGGAACATGTTTACATGGGAAAAGATATGCAGCTTCCTCCATCATTCAATCAATCTAGGATACGATCACACTGTGAGCCTTTCTATCTATGTACCTTTTTCACTTGTAAGTGTAATGAGTCCATTTGGAAATTTTGTGTTTGGTTTCTAAGAGCTCTTATTCATGGTGGAAGATGTTTTCCCTTCGGACTTCGAGGAATGGGAACCAGTTGAATCATTCATAGGCAAGTTGACTGCAATTCATGAAGATTTAGGTAAGCAAATGCATGTCGGGGAGAAGTTGGCCTCCTTGCGAATGAAGAATGTGTATTGGTATAATGCAACATACATCACTCCAACGACATCATCAAGCTATGGCTGTCTACAAACCATTGCACCACCACAACTTCAAGACATGGATTGCAGCAATGTGGACTCGAGGACATTGCAATTGTACAAGGACAAGATTGCAAAGGATGTGGGCATGGCCATGAAGTTTACATTTGGATCCAAATGGGCAAGGTTATCTTGGTTTATGCCTCTCCACATTTTTGCTTTTCAGAATATACATATGCATAGAACAAAAACTATGTGGTCCTGCAATCGTGTAGATGAAAACGCTCTTAAAGATTTACTCGAGATGAATTGGGGAACTACGTCAAGCGACCAAAAGGGTGATGTGTTTCAATGTCATGCATGTAAAGACAATGTGGTGATTAGATACCATTTGTCACACCAAATGTTGTATTTATCTTTTCAGTATAGGTGTTGGAAGAAAACAAATGGCTGGTGGCTTCTCCTAGACTCTAATAATGAAGACAATACAGGGGTAAGTTTTTCTATTGATGTTGAAGAGGGAGATGCCAAGAATGTGAATGTCACATTGCAATGGACTCTAAGGGATGTGTGAGAACACCTATTGGTCATGGAGGACAGCATGCCAGAGTCCTTCTACTTTACCTTAAATTGTGGTAAGATCAGCTGCCGCCATGTGGAGAAGTGCGTGCATAGTGCCAATTTCATTCCTCTTACAACTTTGAAGATTGCTAACAATGTGTTTGACTAGTGCAGCATTTAATTTTTTGCCTATGAAATTCTAGTCATTACTTTAAAAGATGATGGACAATTAAATTAAAATGTTATTTCTTTTAATGTTTTCTCCTTTCAGTTCATGGTAAGTGTTTTTCAAAAAATTTGGGGATTTTATGATTAATTTTAATTTTTAGGGTTTTGATATATATTAAGGGGTAAGAGCCCTTTTTACATCACATTCTCACTTTCATATTTAGAGAGCCATAGAAACTCCCATCCTCAGAAGTTACTCCATCAACTGCTATTTGCCATGGATTCAGCTAGAACTGCATTCTATGACTTCATCTCATGAATTGCATTTGCAGCGTGAGGAAGAGTTATTTTTAGTGTTTGATAGGACTTTAGATGTCCTAGGTACATATATGCAAGCCAAGGATGACTTCTCAGATCTCATCCTTTACATGCAAGATAATTTCTCAAATTTTGCCTATACACTTGACCACTCTTCAAAGAGATGGGTTCCCATAGATTACATAAAGTATCTGTTTGTAGAGGAACCCAAGTTTGTAAAGTGCTTGGCCTGTTTTTGTGACAACCTTATAAACGAAGGGTTTAGGACAGTTTAAGTTCAAGACATCCTAGACACGGGGATCATAGGAAATACAGGCACCAAATTCCTTTCATCATGGGAGATGACATTCATCTTCCTTCTCTAAGAAGGAAATTTAGAGGAAGAAGCCTCATCGTCTCGCACCTTCTCTAGTGGTACTGCTGATCTGGTTGTCCCTATACTAGACTCAGACATCTACATGGAAGAGAGTCTTAACGATTCAACAGAGGAGATGGAAGCAGCTCAAGCATTGAGCCTACTTCAAGAGCCCCCAGTAGAGCAAGAATTTGCATCGGAGAGCGCTGACCCAGACTCAGAATTATGGTCCTTGTCCCCCGTCGGCATTGATGGAGAAGACTATGTATTCCTCCATGACATAGAGATTCTTTTTACACTATGAGAGAATGAGGCACTCGGAGTCCTATCGGGGTTTGATGTTGACACAAGTGTCAAAGATCCTAGGGTTTCAGGCACTGAAGACTAGACAATGGAAGACTTTCTCTTAACGATGCTAGTTTCAATGAGGGATGCAGACATGTCTGTATACAATGCACAACCGTCTCATGTAGAAGCTTCCACCTACAACATAGGTCAGGAGAAAGCGTCCACCTCCCAAGTGGAATATCACACAGCACCTGGTTCCATCAACATTGCAAATGAGGAAGGGATAGAAGCTGACGATGCTGTAATGGTAAGTTCAAACAATATTTTTAATTTTGATGTTCTTTCAGTATAATTTGTTTTGTTGGTCTTCTAATGCTTGTTGAATTGTTGTAGGATGCATTTGAGCTTGATCAATCTCGATGGGGTAATGTTTGCAGTGCATTTGGGTGAGATCATTCCTTGGCCCATTACCTTGGCAAAGTTGCAAAGCATATCGTGGCCTTTCACAGCAAATTTTCTCCTCGAGGTCCTTCGGAGCTACTGAAGTGCAAGGCATTGTCGTGCGCTATCGGATACTCCAACATTACTTGGAATTCCGACAAAGTCATTTTGGTACATCGCTTGGCTGCTATCAATGCCTTTGGATCGAACATTCATGGCAAGGCATTGACGGCAATGGCTATGTCTTTAGTAGTAGGAGAGGAGGATGATAGTGGTGTTGCAGCTAGATTTATATCTAGGAATCCACTAGGGGATTCAAAGACCCCTATTCTTGATGTACTCAAACTAGCCAAGAAGAAAGATAGCTTGTGAGGCCTTTTGTATATATAAACATATATTTAAATTGATATTTCAATGGATACATGACTACATGTCTTTATTATTTGTTTCAAGTTATCATTGCTCGTTATGAATTCCATTGTATTTCTCCCTTGTGTTTGTAGTGTTGAAGTGGATTCTCACTCTATTTGTAATAAAGGTCACTTCAGGTTCTCTCTCTCTTGAGTGTCTCATCCCTTTTCTCTTTTAAAGCCTTGAAAGTTCTTTCTATTCGGCCGCTCACTGTGCATACATGGTCCATTGGTTTCCCGAGCCACCATGCAAACTTCTTCCCCTCTTCTAGGCAAAATCTATGAGGGGTGGATCATTGATGAAGGTGGAGTCTTGAGGGAGCATCCTGCTCAGGCGAAATTAGCTTGGGTAGAGGGCAGTTTTCATGATAGATTGACCCCCTGTTAGTGTTTTGCTCATAACTTTCTGCTCGACAGTCCGATTGTAATGAAATTTATATCAACGTGAAGCTCTCTTAAGGCGCATGTTTATATATGATCAAATCTTGAATCAGATACTGCTGCAAAAAGTTATGAGTCTCTGTGTCTGACAGTCTGTTTTCATGATAGTTTTTACCCCCGTCTAGTAAACTATCCATAACTTTTTGGCCGCTTTTCTATTTCTTACGAAACATATATCAACGCAAAGCTCTCTTTAAGGCACATGTTTCTATGTGCTTAGATCTTGAATCAAATACTACTGCAAAATGTTATGAGTCTCTGTGTTTGATAGTCTGTTTTCATGATAGTTTTTACCCCCTTCCAGTAAAGTGTCCATATCTCTTTAACCGTCTGTCTATTTTCAATGAAGCTTATATCAGTGTGAAGCTCATCTCAAGGTGCATCTCTCTATTGCTTGAATCTTTGATATCATGTCTTTTCTGAAAGTTATAGGCATGGATGATTTTTTCAAGTTAGTTTCGTTAAGAAGCTAAACTTCTATATTGGTTTTGAAAGTTTGTATGCCCTAAAAAAAATAAACGTTAGAAACATTCGCTAGGATTTGAAACTTTTATGCAAGAAAATTTAAAGTTTCACCAGAATTTACATTTTTTACTTCAAAATCCAAAAGAAAATATATAAAAGTGTACTACCTTCTATCAATATTGTGAAACTAAAAAATTGAGCTTAGTAGACTTTCGCCAATATTTTATATTAATATATAAGCATAGCTTCGATAAAAACATCCATGGTTATAGGCCTCTGTGTCTAATGATAGTTTGTAGAGTGTTTTGAGCTAAGTGTAAAGGTGTCTATGAAGGAGGTGCAATGTTTCCTCAGAATCTACCCATCCGACCCAATCAGCCCCTTCAAACTCCTCGATGTATATCAGTTCATCTCATGTTGAGCCATAAGATCTTTCAACAATGTATCGCTCTTCTCTTTGGTGCAAACCGGCTCGCTGAGATTATGGCCTCTGCTGATCCTTTCCTTCTTCCTGCTTGATTACAACATCACTTGGGATGTTACCATCTTCATTCTCATCTGAGGGAGGAAAGTATGGTATGGTATCTTAGCATAAAAGCTTCTTTCTAATGTCCCATTCTCAATGATAAATATCTTTGGTTGTCAGTTCGAAAGCAGCAGGAAGTGAAGAGGTGCGTGAAGTTTATTACCCCCAACTTCATGTCACATCTTTTTGGTGGAGACGTCGGGTATGTTTGGTATTGGATTCATCCCACCTTACTAAATGGTCTCGGGTATACTTGATTGCATGTTCTGCCTAGAAAGGCATATGTTTTGATGAGATAAAGAAGATGCCTGGAAGAACTCCGTTAGAAGAGATTACAACCCGTTTAAGAGAACTTGAAGATTGTGAAGGTGATGCTCAAGCTATTCACACAGTCACCATGATCATATCCTTTATGTTTGCACTGTTGAATATGTTGGTGAATCGACAATGCCGGTAGCAGGCACAATGATAGATTGTGGATTGTTCCATGCACTGGCAGCTTGGTGTGAAGAAGAGTTGAGTCTTTGGGTAGTTTTTGACTATAACAGTGGAGTGGTGATTCTTAATGCTTTCAACTTCTTTTGCTATGCAAATGATGAAGAGTACAATATCTTGAAGCTTTTATGTGCACTTCCTATTGTGAGAAGGGTGATTCTAGAATGCATGTATACACAATGTTTTCATGGTGCTGGTTGGTCACTTATTTTTGAAGATTTTGTTGAGGATTACATTGTGGAGGGTTTTCAACAAGTGGTTATGCATAATAAGTTGGTCTTGGTATACTAAGGCTCTGTGGGATCTTGTTTGGGATATTATTTGGATCTTGGTGTTTCCTTTTAGTATTTCATCATGGTGAAGATTCCAGTGTTTCGAGGGACCCAAGGGGAAGACCCGGAGTCTTATCTTCGGGATTTTATTCGAGGATGCTGGCTTTCTGGATGGTCCATGAAGGATCGAGCAGAGATTTTGCCTGATTTTCTTGAAGGTGTAGCCTTGAGTTGGCATGAGACCTTGCTGGACTCTACCAAGGAGGACTGGGACCAAGTGGTGGCAGTAATGAAGCAAAGATTTGGGGTAGTGGAGTCACCAAATGCTTTGATATTGCAGTTGGACCGGTTCTATCAAGGAGAGGGTGAGTTGGTCTCTGCATTGGAAATCCGATATGAAACTTTATGGACAAAGTATGAAAGGGCAGCTTTGCGAGCTGTGGCATTGGCATCATCGGCCCCTCAAAGTATCTCAGGGATGGAGCACTTAAAGATGAGCAAATTTGTTATGGCTTTGGAGCCTCGTCTTCACTCAAAAGTAATGAGTAAAGATCCAACAACATACGTGGAGGCACTTCGCATTGCAACCAAGAAAGAAGCTTCTCTAAAGATCGAATCCTCTTTTGTGTCTTCAATAGCTTCAACTTCTAAGGTGGAGGTAATGAGCACTCCTCAGGTACCAAAGTCCTCTGAGTTAGATCATAATATTTCCCAATTGATGGCAGAGTTTGCTGATTTGAAATTGCATTTGGTTAATGCACGACAACCTAGAACACCAAAGAGTGAAGATAGGCCTCGAGATAGGAGTGGGGTCACTTGCTATGAATGTAATGAAAAAGGTCACTATCACCCCGAGTGTCCTAGATTGAGAAAGAAAGAAGAAAAACAAGTATCCTTGTTAGAAGCTTCTTCAGGGGATGAGGAAAAAGAGGTAATGATGGCTAAATGGGGGCGTGGTAAAGCAAAAGAAGAAGAAGAAAGCAAGGAAGAAGTAGATGAGGAACAGAAATTGCATTTGGTTAATGCACGACAACCTAGAGCACCAAAGAGTGAAGATAGGCCTCGAGATAGGAGTGGGGTCACTTGCTATGAATATAATGAAAAAGGTCACTATTGCCTCGAGTGTCCTAGATTGAGAAAAAAAGAAGAAAAACAAGTATCCTTGTTAGAAGCTTCTTCAGGGGATGAGGAAAGAGAGGTAATGATGGCTAAACGGGGGCGTGGTAAAGCAAAAGAAGAAGAAGAAAACAAGGAAGAAGTAGACGAGGAACATCAAGAAAAGGAACACCGTAGTAAGAAAAAGAAGGCATCTAGAAGGAGAATTAGCCAGTCAGACTTTCCATTAGGACAAGGAATTGGAAGCTATGACTTGTTGTCCGACCTTAAAGAAAAGGAAGCTCATATCACCTTTGGTCAATTACTTGCTTTTTCTCCAAAACTACGGAAGGAATGGGGAAAACTAGCAAGCACAAGAGTGTCAAAGAAGAAAAAGAAGAAAAGTGCCATTCCTGTTGTTCAAAAGGTAGATATAGATGTTGGTGATAATGTACCTGTGGTTGATGTGATCATTGATGGTCAAGTGATTTCTAATGTGTACATTGATGGAGGTGCATCGATTAATGTCATGAGTGAGAAGACCATGATAGATGCTGATTTAAAATACTCTAGTACTACCTCTCCTTATTGCATCAAATTGGCTAACAACAGTAGGGTTAAGACCTTGGGAGTTGTGAAGAATCTAGAAGTGGATGTATGTGGAATGTCTGTGCCGACTACTTTTCATGTGATCCCTACCAAGCCAGATGCACGTGCCTATCCATTGATTTTGGGAAGGCCTTGGCTACACAAGGTGAAGGCTATTCAAAAGTGGGATACTGGAGAATTGATTTTGCAGGGAAATGATAAGAAGGTGTGCTACAACATTGGAAGCCACAAAAAGGAAGTTGTCAAGGAGGAGTCTTCAACATCAGAGTGTTCAAGCTCTGACTTAACCGATGAAGAAGAAGAGACAGGGTGTAGCTCCCGAGGAGTCCAACTCAGAGGGTGAGGTGGAAGGAGTGGTGCTGAGTCAGGAAGGAACAAGGTGGTGGTGCAAGAAGATCCTGTAGAGACACTTTATGTGGAGGATGTGGAGCACACTAAACGACACCAACGCAATGAAGAGCTTCTTGGTGATTCTCTATCAGGTAGTGAGAAGCTCCAGTACTTAGATATGCTAGATGATTTTCCATGTCTCTTTGCAACAAGCTATTCATAGGTTCGGCCAGTCTCTCTTGTGGAGCACAAGATTGAGTTGAAGCCAGAAAGCAAGCTAGTTGTGCAATGCTTAAGGCGATTGGGGGTAATCCAAGCTGAGGTACTAAAGAAAGAGGTAACACAACTACTTGAGGTGGGATTCATCTTTCCTATTGATGATTTAGAATGGATATCTCTTGTAGTTGTCACAACAAAGAAAGGAAATAAGTGGCAAGTTTGTGTGGACTTTCGTCCTTTGAATGCATGCACTAAGAGGGATCATTTTTCTTTGCCATTCCAAGATGAAATACTAGACCAAGTAGCAGGGCATGAGATGTATTCTGTATGTGATGGGTATTTTGGGTACTTTCAAATTCGTATGCGGGAGGAAGATCAAAAGAAAACATCATTTGTCACACCTTGGGGAGTTTTTGCTTACAGAGTGATGCCTTTTGGGTTGACCAATGCACCAGCTACATTTCAAAGGTTCATGAGTCAAGTTCTTGAGACTTACTTGGGAAATTTCATAAGGGTGTTTTGGATGATTTTTGCATTTATTCTCGGCGCATAGATCACATGGAGAAGTTAAAGATGGCCTTAGCAAGGATTGATGAGGCAAAAGGGTGTCTAAATCCTAGCAAGTGTCATTTGGCTCAAACAAAAGTAGTCTTATTGGGGCATATTGTGTCTGAAGAAGGCTTGCAAATGGATCTTGACAAGGTTCAAGCAATCATGGCATTGCCAAGTCCTGATAGTGTCACTGGTGTTTGCAGAATTTTAGGAAAGAGCAAGTATTATCAATGCTTTTGTGATGATTTCACAGAGATAGTGCATCCCATGAACTTGTTGACAAGAAAAGGAGTTTCTTTCCAATGGGGTGTGGAGCAACAAGAGTCTTTCCAGCAACTTAAGGAGGCCATGAGTAAGGGCCCAATATTGAAGCCCCCTGATTGGTCTCAAGACTTTTATGTAAATCCAAGTGTATCTTTGCATTCAGTTGGTGCTGTATTGCTACAAAAAGGAGAGGAAGGTAGAATGCAACCCATCTATTATGCCAGCCAATAGCTTACAGATGTGGAAACAAGGTATGAAGAAATGGAGCAGCAAGCTCTCTCTTTGGTGTTTTCCGTCAGAAAGTTTCGCTCCTATTTATTACCTCGACCATTTTTCTTCCTTACCTCTCAGTCTGTATTAGCATATCTAGTTTGCAAGCCTAATCCGGGGGGGAGATTTGCAAAATGGTTGTCAGAGCTTCAAGAGTTCTCTCTGTCTTTTGTCAGTGAAAATACCACTAGGTCCACTATGGCAGATTTGCTCACAGGACGGGAGAATCTAGGAGAAGAAAAGAAATGTAAGGAGAATATTAAAGATGAAAGGGATACACCACCAACAGCTTTTGTTTTGTATTTTGATGGGGCTTTTAGTCCTTCATGCCAGGACAAGAGCTTCCAGGTATCACAACTAATAATGCAACTGAGTATAATGCTTTGATTCTTGGTTTGGAGGGTTGTCTTCAAAGTCAAGTTAAAGAATTGGAAGTAAGAGGAGATTCTTAGCTTATTATAAAGCAAATGCAAGGGCATTACAGGACAAGAAGTCCTCATTTGAAGGAGCTTAATCAAAAGGCTATGGCACTATGTAGTCAGTTTGATTTTTGCAAGTTTGTTCATATAAACAGAAAAGAAAATCAAAGGGTAGATGAGTTAGCTAAAGCCATTGTAGTGCCAGATCGGGGGGTGGTTTCTTGGGTAGACACTGGATGGCCAAAACTAGAAGATTTTCAGCAATATGTGGAAGAAGGCATCTTTCCTCGAGGGTTAACTCCACAACAGAAGCAGAGTTTGGTTACTTTTGGCCACGCCTCCATAAGGATGTATATGAATGTCACGAATGGAACCTATCAGCTTGAGGATGTTGATAGCATGGTGATACCTAGATGCACCAATGAGTATCACCTTAAATTCTTCTATGCTCGACCACCTTGAGGGCTAGCAGACCCTCTCTATACTAGAGAGGATGTGCTGGGGGGGAAAGATGTAATGCCAAAAATTGATATTTTTAATTTGGCATTGGTATTGTTTTTCTCTATGTTTGATAAGAGTTTGAGTATCAAGTGATAGCCTAGTGGCTCTCACTTATTTCTATTTTCTATGATATTGTATGGGATCGAGAGGATGAGTGGAATGGCTCATTGTAAATACCATAGGTATGAATTATAAATACCTTGGTATGGGGTGAGAGTTATTTGTGTATGGGATATTATGAGTTTTTTAAAAAATAGGAAGAGTGAGTCATATAAAGAGGTGGGCTCATGTCCATGTGTTCCAATAATATAAGAGAGGCCACATGCCAAGCATGTGGAAGGCATGTGGAGGAGTGTGAAGTCAAGAGGAATCCTTCTAGAACTCCTATGTGGAATAAGGAGGATGTGGACATGTGGAAAAGAGAGGGTCCCTATGGGCTCCATGTGAGGAGACTCTTGACTTTCTCAATATTTTAAGAGTCTTGAGCATCTTTTGATGGGACACATGGCAAGAGTAGCCAAAAAGGACATGGATGGTGACATACGTGCTTATGTGATTGATGGGGAAAGGAATCTACAGGCAGCAATTGTAAATGGGTGGAGGGTAACAAAATCTCTATAAAAGGAGCCCTCCTCTCCCTTGTTCATTAATCTCTTCCACCATTAGGCCTCATGTTGCTGTAGCTCTAGTCTCCCCAATCCTCTTCCATGAGCCTTCTCTCCCTCTTGTAGATATTCTCTTATGTAGACTCTTGAGTCCATCTCTCTCTAGTTTATTCTCTCTCTATGAGTAGTCTTGGAGCTTTTGCTCCCTCTTGTATGTATGAAACCTCTTCTTCTCCCTTGTGTTTGTAGTGTTGAAGTGGATTCTCACTCTATTTGTAATGAAGATCACTTCAGGTTCTCTCTCTCTTGAGTGTCTCGTCCCTTTTCTCTTTTAAAGCCTTGAAAGTTCTTTCTATTCGGCCACTCACTGTGCATACATGGTCCATTGGTTTCCCGAGCCACCATGCAAACTTCTTTCCCTCTTCTAGGTGAAATCTATGAGGGGTGGATCGTTGATGAAGGGAGTCTTGAGGGAGCATCCTGCTCAGGCGAAATTAGCCTGGGTGGAGGGCAATTTTCATAATAGTTTGACCCCCTGTTAGTGTTTTGCTCATAACGTTTTGCCCGGTAGTCCGATTGTAATGAAATTTATATCAGCGCGAAGCTCTCTTTAAGTGCATTTTATATGTGATCAGATCTTGAATCAGATATTGCTGCAAAAAGTTATGAGTCTCTGTGTCTGATAGTTTGTTTTCATGATAGTTTTTACCCCCGTCTAGTAAACTGTCCATAACTTTTTGGCCGCTTCTCTGTTGCTTACGAAACATATATCAGTGCGAATCTCTCTTGAAGGCGCATGTCTTTGTGTGATCAAATCTTGAATCAAATACTGTTGCAAAATTTTATGAGTCTCTGTGTTTGATAGTCTGTTTTCATGATAGTTTTTACCCCCTTCCAGTAAACTGTCCATATCTCTTCAACCGTCTATCTGTTTTCAATGAAACTTATATCAGTGCTAAGTTCATCTCAAGGCGCATCTCTTTGTGTGCTTGAATCTCTGATATCATGTCTCTACTGAAAGTTATAGGCCTCTGTGTCTAATGACAATTTCTAGAGTGTTTTGAGCTAAGTATAAAGGTGTCTATGAAGGAGGTGTGCAATGTTTCCGTGGAATCTACCCATCCGACCCAATCAGCCCCTTCAAACTCCTCGATGTATATCAATTTATGTCATGTTGAGACACAAGATCTTCTTTCAACAACATATCACTCTTTTCTTTGGTGCAAACTGGCTTGCTAAGATTATGGCCTCTGCTGATCCTTTCCTTCTCCCTATGCTTGATTACAACATCACTTGGGATGTTACCATCTTCATTCTCATCTGAGGGAGGAAAGTATGGTGTGGTATCTTGGCATAAAAGCTTCTTTCTAATGTCCCATTCTCAATGATAAATATCTTTGGCTGTTAGTTTGAAAGCAGTAGGAAGTGAAGAGGTGCAAGAAGTTTATTACCCCCAACTTCATGTCACACCACCATAGCATGAATTTGGGCATTCTGAAAAACCCACCACGGAGTGAATTTCAGAATGCCCAAATGCGAGACGGTGAAATTCCTTCACGATTTGACAGAATTCAAAACTTACATTAAAATGATCAGTTATTGCAATCATAGAAATGGAAAATACACAACAATGTGATAGTGTAGAGAATGCTGATATATTTTATTAGAAAAGATCGGCCCTTGGGCCTTAGATACAAGATAGTGCCTTCAAGGGTAGGGGGTGGTCTAAGTCCTAAGAATGGGCTGCAAGAAAACCTAGGGCTTCAAACTTGGGTCACTGCTTCACCAGAGCCATGTCCTTGTCCATGATCGTGATGTGCTTTGCATGGATGGCACACAAGTTGGCATCCTCAAATAGAGCAGTGGTCACTTGCTTCGCAGCCTCCTGGAGTGCCTCCATAGCTCATGTGCTGAATCACATGTCATCCTTGTATCCTTGTGCTATCTCCCGTACCACATGTTGGAAGGGAGCATGCGGGATCAGGTTTTCAGTGGTCTTCTGCATTTGCTTGATCTCCCTTAGGGCCTACACTCTTGGCTTTGCTCTGTACCTGACTCTTGGTGGAGGCTTTACAGGTACCCGAACATGATCCCACGGCCTCTTGTTTGCCTTGAATTTCTTTCACTGCTATTGTCTACATTGATCCTCCTCTAAGTCCTCCTCTCGCAGGGATGTCTTGAGCTTTGTCCTTCTTTGGGATGGGGCTTCCTCGAGGTCTACTTTACCCTCTTCATGGGCACAGGGATCATCTCTATGATGGGCTATATCACCGAGAGATGGAAGATGGTGCTCTTCCTGGCAGTCTATTGGCCCTCAACAAGCCTCTCTATGTCCGGGAGGTTATCGAACACATTTTGTTCGATCGGGAGAGAGCTCTCATGGGGAGGGGAAGGTTGAGGCTGAGGCTAAGGGGAAGGCT
Organism: Dipteris shenzhenensis; assembly: GCF_047967505.1. Classification (NCBI taxonomy): domain Eukaryota; kingdom Viridiplantae; phylum Streptophyta; class Polypodiopsida; order Gleicheniales; family Dipteridaceae; genus Dipteris; species Dipteris shenzhenensis. The sequence continues at coordinate 40,888,566 of NC_141619.1, forward strand.
GGGGGGAAGGCTGAGGGGAAGGCTCATGCTCTTGGGGCTAGGGAGTGGGCTCACAGGACTTGGGAGGAGGAGAAGACTCATGAGACTTGGGGGAGGGCTCATGAGAGTCTTGGGAGACCTCACAAGAGTTGGGGGAGGGCTCACGAGAGTCGGGGGAGGTGCCACCGGACCCAGATAGGTTTGTGTGCACAAATGCCATGGACGTGGTGGAGCTAGAGGAGGAAGGGTGGAGGCAGTGTCTAGTCACCTATTCTTTTTTACTTAGAGCTTTTGGCTTTCACAACTAAGAAGAGAAAAACTGTTTTCAGTCTCCACCTTTGTGTATATTCCCCCATTGTGTATGTGAGAAAGTTGCAAGTGAGACTCCTTCCTTCTCTCCACTCTCTTCACATGGTATCAAAGCTCGGTTTGTGGTAAGGAGCTCAAGAAAGGAAACCAAGTTCGCAGTGTCCTAGTCTCGTCCTAGTAAGAGGATCAATGTTGCTTTCCTTTTTTTTTTTTGAGTTTGGGAGCAAATCTCTATAGGTAGCGCAACAAAAAAGTGCAAGAGTGCACTGTCTTAGATTGGGACGTCCTTCGCGATGTGGTGAGAGGGCAATATATGCTATAGGTTATTTTTTTGATTTCAGGCCATTTCGAGGCCCATTTTGGTGGCAGAAGTTTTTCGCAGGCACTCAGGAAAGTGCCTTGTTTTTGCTGTATGACCACTCAGGAAAGTGCGCTATTATCGTAGAAATTACATCGTATGCTTGTGTGCAGAGATATTGGGAGTGGCAGAATTATTCTTATTGTTTGTTGATGCATAATCATCACTAGGAAGTGATTGTGTGGTCAAATACCACTCTCGTCAGTTTTGCAGATTTGCCCTTGTGAGGTAGAAGTTGTGTTTTTTGTAGTGACAGAATATTTTGCAGTGTTTTGTAATGGCGTCTGATGCTCTTTCAGAGATTGTCACTGAAAATCTTGACAAGAACAACTTCCAATCATGGAAGTTTAGAATGACGAATTTCCTTAAGAGAAAAGGCTATTGGGAGTTCATTACTAGAGCTGAACAAGAACTAGTTATTCCTAATGTTCCCAATCAACAAGAGTTACAGGCATTCAAGGCTGGCATGAGAGAGCCAAAAAAGTTATGTACTGGCTGTCTATCAGTATTTAAGATTCAATGATTGTGATATTCAAGATGCAAGCACATCGAAGGAGGCGTGGGATACTTTGACAAAAATGAATAGCACAAATACGCAAGCCAGGAAAATGCAGCTCAAGCAGGAGTTGCATAATGTGCAGAGAGAAAATATGAGCATCAATGACTACCACATGAAGGTGAAGAAGATTGCAAATTCACTTGCTTCTATTGGGTCACCAGTGGAAGATGATGATTTAGTTTCTGTGACATTGAATGGTCTAGGAAAGGATTATGCACAATCCTGGACATCCATTGCCGTCCGTGAGCATTTTCCTGATTTTGAGGAGTTGATTGCTCTTCTAATTTCTAAAGAGTTGAGAAATGGTGGTGCATCTTCTTCAAGAGGAACTTTAAAAGAAGATGTCTTGTAGTCAAATGCTGGAAGAGGTAGAGGTAGAGGTAGAGCAGGCTGATTTGGAGGATGTGGTAGAAATCAGAATATGTAGCAAATTCAAGAAAACCATGTGAAGATTGTGGGAGAGAGGGAAGGAGTCTCACTTGCGACTTTCTCACATGCACAATAGGGGGAATACACACAAAGGTGGAGGCTGAAAACAGTTTTCCTCTTCTTAGTTGTGAAAGCCAAAAGAACTCCAGTACAAAGAAATAGAAGAACCCTATATGTGGGTCTCAAACCAAACTCAACTAACTAAGGTGGCATACTAACTGAGCCACGAACTAGTGTAGATAAGGATAGCTGTCATGCAGCTATTATTTGTGGGCGGTGTACCAACCGCATCTCCAGCTAACAAGTCGGTGACATAAATGCACAACAGTCACCCTGGCATATCGCGAGTGGAGCTCGATATCTCAACACTCCCCCTCGAGCTCAATCCCAATTCCTGCACACCAAGCAGGTCTTTGAACTTGCGCAGCTTCTCTGCGCCCAATGCTTTCGTGAATATGTCAGCTACCTGATCCTCTGTGCTGACATAAACTAGATCAATAAGACCTAGTAAAACCTTCTCCCGCACATAGTGATAATGCACCTCAATGTGCTCTGTTCTGGCATGAAAGACTGGGTTCTTTGCCAAATGTATACTACTCATGTTGTCACAATAAATGACAACCGGCCCATCTGTAGACTGATGCATATAATAGAGTAGCTTATGCAACCAAGCTACCTCACATGTAGCCATTGCTGCACCTCTGTACTCAGCCTCTATGCTCGACAAGGCAACTGTAGGCTGTTTCTTGCTGCTCCAAGTGACTGCAGCACTCCCAAAAGAGAACACATATCCACTGGTAGATCGCCTATCAGAAATACTACCAGCCCAATCAGCATCAGTGTATCCATGCAACTGTATCTGAACCCCAACCTCATAAAATAGTCCATACTGCAATGTGGACTTCACATACCTGAGTATGCGTCTAGCTGCATCCAAATGCGGTTTCCTTGGAGCCTGCATAAACTGACTTACCAACCCAACAGCATAGCTCAAATCTGGCCTGGTAATAGTCATGTAAATCAAACTTCCTACTATGCGTCTGTACATAGTAGGGTCCTCCAGAAGCTCACCTGCATCTGCGCTCAACTTCACATTCTGCTCCAAAGGAACCGAAATAGGCTTACAGCCTGTCATCCCATATTTGGACAGCATGTCCAATCCATACTGCCTCTGCAAGAGCTGTATCCCACTTGGTGATCTAATCACCTCAATGCCCAAGAAATAACGCAGCTCTCCCAAATCCTTCATCTCAAACTTCTGCCTCAATAGCATTTTCACATGAAGGATATCTTCATCACTATCACCTATGATGATCAAATCATCAACATAAATGACCAGCAGCATAATCCCTTTCTCTGTTTTTCTCACATAGAGTGAGAAATCTGCCTTGGAAATCTGAAAGCCAATAGTGACAAGATACTGTCCTATCTTGTCAGACCATGCTCTAGGTGCTTGCTTCAAGCCATACAAGGCTTTCTTCAACCTGCAAACAAACTCAGGATGAATAGCATGAACATAACCTGCTGGTTGCTCCATAAAGACCTCTTCTTGCAAATCACCATGCAAGAAGGCATTCTTTACATCCATCTGATGTAAAGACCATCTCTTTGATGCAGCCATAGCAATGGCTACTCTTACGGTTGCCATCCTTGCAACCGGGCTGAAAGTTTCTTCATAATCAATGCCATATGTCTGTGCATACCCCTTGACAACTAATCTTGCCTTGTATCTATTCAGAGAACCATCTGCATTGTGCTTGATCTTATAAACCCACTTACAACCAATTGCATTCTTGCCTTTAGGCAAAGGCACCAATTCCCATGTAGCATTAGCATCCAAGGCATCCATTTCTTCATCATGGCTTTCTAGATCCCATGCCTCCTTTGGCGTATTTGCATCCTGAATATGCACAATCATGGAGTCCAAAATACTGATAGACAGCCAGTACATAACTTTCCTGGCTCTCTCATGCCATCCTTTGAATGCCTGCATTTCCTGTTGACTGGGAACATTAGGAAGAACAGGTTCTTCTTCATTTCCTGTAATGAACTCCCAATAGCCTTTTCCCATCAAGAAATTCGTCATTCTAAACTTCCATGCCTGGAAGTTTTTCTTGTCAAGCTTTTCAGTGACAATCTGTGAAAGAGAATCAGATGCCATTACAGAACACTGCAAAATATTCTGTCACTACAAAAAACACAGCTTTTGCCTCACTCGGGCAAATCTGCAAAACTGACGAAAGTGGCATTTCACCACACAGTCACTTCCTAGTGACGATTTTGCATCAACAGGCAACAAGCATGAATTTGCAACTCCCAATATCTCTGCACAAAGGCATACGATGCAATTTCTGTGGCAACTTTTCACCGACCCGCAGAACAGTGGTCGCACAGCAAAAACAGGGCCTTTTTTTTGAGTGCCTGCGGAGAACTTCCGTATCCAAAACGGGAAATGACCTCGAATCAGAAAAATAACGTCACTAAGGGCTTCGCCCTATCCCGTAGCATATACTGCGCTCTCGCCACACCACGAAGGGCGTCTCAATCTGAGACAGTGCACTCTTGCACTTCTGGCTGTGCTACCTGCAGAGATTTGCTCCCAAACTCGAAATAGGAAAGCAACACTGGTCCTCTTACCAGGACACCACGAACTTGGCTTGCTTTCTTGAGCTCCTTACCACGAACAAGGCTCTAATACCATGTGAAGATTGTGGGAGAGAGGGAAGGAGTCTCACTTGCGACTTTCTCACATGCACAATAGGGGGAATACACACAAAGGTGGAGGCTGAAAACAGTTTTCCTCTTCTTAGTTGTGAAAGCCAAAAGAACTCCAGTACAAAGAAATAGAAGAACCCTATATGTGGGTCTCAAACCAAACTCAACTAACTAAGGTGGCATACTAACTGAGCCACGAACTAGTGTAGATAAGGATAGCTGTCATGCAGCTATTATTCGTGGGCGGTGTACCAACCGCATCTCCAGCTAACAAGTCGGTGACATAAATGCACAACAGTCACCCTGGCATATCGCGAGTGGAGATCGCGAGTGGAGCTCGATATCTCAACAAACCAATCCTATGGAGGAGGACGTGGTAACTTTAGAGGCAGGGGGAGCCAAAGAGGTTGTGATGGATGGCAAAGAGGCCAAAATGCAAACAGCAATGTTGAATGCTACTATTGTGGTAAAATGGGTCATATGGTTAAAGACTACTATAAAAAGCAAAATGACATCATGATTGGAAAATTGCAGCAAGGCAATTATGCATCCTCTAGTAGACAGGGTGATGACAAAAATGAGAATCTGTTTATGGTGCAGCACATGACCAATTCTGTGACAAGTGTAGAAGAAAACAATGATGTGTGGTATGTTGACTCAGGTGCATCAAACCACATGACAGATCATGCATAATGGATGCAGGATGCAAGGAAAATGGAAAGACCAGGATTTGTGGAGACTGGTGATGATACTGCACATCCTATTGTGCAGATTGTTAAAATTCCTTTATCTATGCAGGATGTAAAAAAGAAATACCTGTATGATGTATTTGATGTCCCAAATATCACCAAGAACCTCGTTTCTGTTGGTCAAATGGTTGAGCAGGGCTTGCAGATCAGATTTAATCCTCATGGATGGTTTGTTGAGGATATGAAAAATAAAGATCGCTTGATAGCAAAAGGGAAGAAGAAGGGCAGGATGTTTACATTGGATGTGGACTTGCCTGAATTGAGTGCAGCAATGTTTGCACATGGGACCGGTGTAGTTGCAAATATTGATATCTAGCATAAATGCATTGGTCATGTTAACGTACATCGACTTAAATTAATGCAGGCCCAAAATATGATTGCAAGATTGCCTAAGTTCAAGGTTGTAGAAATGCATAAGATATGTGAAGCCTATCACTTTGGAAAACAGGCAAGGAAACCATTTCCTAGACATGTTCAAGAGAGTAAGAGGCCATTGGAATTAATCCACTCTGATGTGTGGACTACTAAAGTTGCATCTATTGGATCCTGTCATTATTTTGTCACTTTTATTGATGACTATAGCAAAAACGTTTGGGTGTATTTTATGAAAAAGAAAAGTGAAGTGTTTGGGCATTTCAAAGCTTTTAAAGCTATGGTTGAAAAAGAAACATGCCAGCAAATAAAATTCCTAAAGTCAGACGGAGGGGGAGAGTACCTCTCAAATGAGTTTGCAAATTTCCTACAGGAGCATGGCATAAAGCAAAAATATTCATGCAGTCATACCGCACATCAAAATGGACTTGCAGAAAGGAAAAACAGGCATATTGGAGAGCTATCTCGTGCCATGCTCAATGAAAAAGACCTACCACATTATTATTGGGCTAAAGCAGTTGCTATAGCAGTCTAGATAATGAATAGGACTCCCAGTATAGCAATACATGGCATGACACCAGAGGAGAGGTATACCGGTAGGAAACTAGATATTTCTCATTTGAAAGTTTTTGGTTGCATTGCCTATGTTCATGAGCCAGATGAGTTGAGATCCAAGTTGGATCCAAAAGCTGAGAAGTGCTTCTTTATTGGTTATTCTCTATAGCAAAAAGGGTATAGATGCTATAACCCTTCTACTTGTAAGTTTAGAGTGAGCAGAGACGTTTTTGATGAGATGAGCAACTGGTATAAACCAGTAAATGTGATTGATGATGTAGATGCACAAAATGGTAATGCTGCATAGAGTTCACAACAACAATTACAAAATATTAGTGGACCTGTAGTGTCCTCTAGTAGTGGTTCACATACTTCGCCATGGACAGGCAGATTGAGATCAAGAGGATCTCCTCAAAGCAATGCAGATAGTGGTATGCAAGTGTCACGAAAAGGAAAAGAGAAAGTAGACCAGCCCATGGTTGATGTGAATGCAGGTCACTCTTATGTGGATGGTGAATCCAATGGCTCAGAACAGAGCCTTGATGATATGTTGGGTATTCCTTTTGTTGTTACACCTAGAGTAAGGAAGACAAGGGATGTTTTGAGAGCACCTAGTAGTGATCCTATTTTGCGTAGGTCTACCAGAGCTAGGTATCCTGTGGATAGGCTGAAATATGATAGATTTACAGCCATTCACTATGCCTATATGGTCAAAGTGATACATGAACCAGAACCCACTTCTTTTGAGCAAGCCATGGGAAAAGAAAAATGGGAGAAAGCCATGGATGAAGAAATGGATGCCTTGGAAGCAAATGCTACATGGGAATTGGTGCCTTTGCCTAAAGATAAGAATGCAATTGGCTGCAAGTGGGTTTATAAGGTGAAGCACAATGCAGATGGTTCTGTGAACAGATACAAGGCAAGATTAGTTGTCAAGGGGTATGCACAAAAATATGGCATTGATTATGAAGACACATTCAATCCGGTTACAAGAATGGCAACCGTAAGAGTAGTCATTTCTATGGCTGCATCAAAGGGATGGTCTTTAGATCATATGGATGTAAAGACTGGTTTCATGCATGGTGATTTGCAAGAAGAGGTCTATATGGAGAAACCACCAGGTTATGTTCATGCTGTTCATCTTGAGTTTGTTTGCAGGTTGAAGAAAGCCTTGTATGGCTTGAAGCAAGCACCCAGAGCATGGTCTGACAAGATAGGACAGTATCTTGTCACTATTGGCTTTCAGATTTCCAAGGCAGATTTCTCACTTTATGTGAGAAAAATAGAGAAAATCATTATGCTGCTTGTCATTTATGTTGATGATTCGATCATCACAAGTGATAGTGATGAAGATATTATTCATGTGAAAATGCTATTGAAGCAGAAGTTTGAGATGAAGGATTTGGGAGAGCTGCGTTACTTCTTGGGCATTGAGGTGATTAGATCCACAAGTGGGATATGGCTCTTGCAGAGGCAGCATGGATTGGACATGCTGTCTGAATATGGGATGATAGGCTGTAAGCCTATTTTAGTTCCTTTGGAGTAGAATGTGAAGTTGAGCACAGATGCAAGTGAGCTTCTGGAAGACCCTACTATGTACAGATGCATAGTGGGAAGCTTGATTTATATGACTATTACCAGGCCAGATTAGAGCTATGCTGTTGGGTTGGTAAGTCAGTTTATGCAAGCTCCAAGGAAACCACATTTGGATGCAGCTAGATGCATACTGAGGTATGTAAAGTCCACACTGTAGTATGGACTATTTTATGAGACTGGGGTTCAGATACGGTTGCATGGATACACTAATGTTGTTTAGGCTGGTAGTATTTCTGATAGACAATCTACAAGTGGATACATGTTCTCTTTTAGGAGTGCTATAGTCACTTGGAGCAGCAAGAAATAGCCTCAAAATAGCCTACAGTTGCCTTGTCGAGCACAGAGGCTGAGTACAGGGGTGTAGCAATGGCTGCATGTGAGGTAGCTTGGTTGCATAAGCTACTTTATGATATGCATCAGTCTACAGATGGGCCAGTTGTCATTTATTGTGACAACATGAGCAGTATAAACTTGGCAAATAACCCAGTCTATCATGCTAGAACAAAGCACATTGAGGTACATTATCACTATGTGCGGGAGAAGGTTTAGTATGTTTTATTAATCTAGTTTATGTCAGCACAGAGGATCAGGTAGCTGACATATTCACGAAGGAATTGGGTGCAGAGAAGCTGTGCAAGTTTAGAGACCTGCTTGGTGTGCAAGAATTGGGATTGAGCTCGAGGGGGAGTGTTGAGATATCGAGCTCCACTCGTGATATGCCAAGGTGACTGTTGTGCATTTATGTCACTGACTTGTTAGCTGCAAATGCGGTTGCTACTGTGAAGATAGTGGGAGAGAGGGAAGGAGTCTCACTTGTGGCATTCCCATATGCACAATGGGGGAATACACACAAAGGTGGAGGCTGAAAACAGTTTTCCTCTTCTTAGTTGTGAAAGCCAAAAGAACTCTAGTACAAAGAAATAGAAGAACCCTATATGTGGGTCTCAAACCAAACTCAACTAACTAAGGTGGCATACTAACTGAGCCACAAACTAGAGTAGATAAGGATAGCTGTCATCCAGCTATTATTCATGGGCGGTGTACCAACCACGTCTGTAGCTAACAAGTTGGTGACATAAATGCACAACGGTTACCCTGGCATATCATGAGTGGAGCTTGATATCTCAACACTCCCCCTCGAGCTCAATCCCAATTCCTGCACACCAACAAGCAGGTCTCTAAACTTGTGCAGCTTCTCTGTGCCCAATGCTTTCGTGAATATGTCAGCTACCTGATCCTCTGTGCTGACATAAACTAGATCAATAAGACCTAGTAAAACCTTCTCTCGCACATAGTGATAATGCACCTCAATGTGCTTTGTTCTAGCATGATAGACTGGGTTATTTGCCAAGTGTATTGCCAAGTGTTTACTGCTCATGTTGTCATAATAAATGACAACTGGCCCATCTGTAGACTGATGCATATCATAGAGTAGCTTATGCAACCAAGCTACCTCACATGCAACCATTGCTGCACCCCTGTACTCAGCCTCTATGCTCGACAAGGCAACTGTAGGCTGTTTCTTGCTACTCCAAGTGACTGCAGCACTCCCAAAAGAGAACATATATCCACTGGTAGATCGTCTATCAGAAATACTACCAGCCCAATCAGCATCAGTGTATCCATGCAACTGTATCTGAACCGCAGCCCCATAAAATAGTCCATACTGCAATGTGGACTTCACATACCTGAGTATGCATCTAGCCGCATCCAAATGCAGTTTCCTTGGAGCCTGCATAAACTGACTTACCAATCCAACAGCATAGCTTAAATCTGGCCTGGTAATAGTCATATAAATCAAACTTCCTACTATGCGTCTGGACATAGTAGGGTCTTCCAGAAGGTCACCTGCATCTGTGCTCAGCTTCACATTCTGCTCCAAAGGAACTGAAATAGGCTTACAGCCTATCATTGCATATTTGGACAGCATGTCCAATCCATACTGCCTCTGCAAGAGCTGTATCCCACTTGGTGATCTAATCACCTCAATGCCCAAGAAATAACGCAGCTCTCCCAAATCCTTCATCTCAAATTTCTACTTCAATAGCATTTTCACATGAAGGATATCTTCATCACTATCACCTGTGATGATCAAATCATCAACATAAATGACAAGCAGCATAATCCCTTTCTCTGTTTTTCTCACATAGAGTGAGAAATTTGCCTTGGAAATCTAAAAGCCAATAGTGACAAGATACTGTCCTATCTTGTCAGACCATGCTCTAGGTGCTTGCTTCAAGCCATACAAGGCTTTCTTCAACCTACAAACAAACTCAGGATGAATAACATGAACATAACCTGGTGGCTGCTCCATAAAGACCTCTTCTTGCAAATCACCATGCAAGAAGGCATTCTTTACATCCATTTGATGTAAAGACCATCCCTTTGATGTAGCCATAGCAATGACTGCTCTTACAGTTGCCATCCTTGCAACCGGACTGAATGTTTCTTCATAATCAATGCCATATGTCTGTGCATACCCCTTGACAACTAATCTTGCCTTGTATCTATTCAGAGAACCATCTGCATTGTGCTTGATCTCTTTTAAACCCACTTATAGCCAATTGCATTCTTGTTTTTAGGCAAAGGCACCAATTCCCATGTAGCATTTGCTTCCAAGGCATCCATTTCTTCATCCATGGCTTTCTCCCATTTTTCATTTCCCATGGCTTGCTCAAAAGAAGTGGGTTCTGGTTCCTGTATCACTTCGACCATATAGGCATAGTGAATGGTTGTAAATCCATCATATTTCAGCCTATCCACAGGATACCTAGCTCTAGTAGACCTGCGCAAAATAGGCTCACTTCCAGGTGCTCTCAAAGCATCCCTGGTCTTCCTTACTCCAGGTATAACAATAGAAGGAATACCCAACTCATCATCAATGCTCTATTCTAAGCCACTGGATTCACCATCCACATAAGAGTGACCTGCATTCACATCAAACATGGGCTGATCTACCTTCTCTTTTCCTTTTCGTGATACCTGCATACCACTATCTGCATTGCTTTGAGGAGATTCTCCTGATCTCAATCTGCCTGTTTATGGCGAAGTATGTGAACCACTACTAGAGGACACTACAGGTCCACTGATATTTTGTGACTGCTGCATTGAATTCTATGCAACATTACCATTTTGTGCATCTACATCAATCATCACATTTACTGGTTTATACTAGCTGCTCATCTCATCAAAAACAACATCTCTGCTCACTGTAAACTTACAAGTAGAAGGGTTATAGCATCTATACCCTTTTTGCTATAGAGAATAACAAATAAAGATGCACTTCTCATCTTTTGGATCCAACTTGGACCTCAACTCATCTGGCACATGAACATAGGCAATGCAACCAAAAATTATCAAATGAGAAATGTCTGGTTTCCTACCAGTATACATCTCCTCTGGCGTCATGCCATGTATTGCTGCAGTGGGAGTCCTGTTCATTATGTAAACTGCTGTAGCAACTACTTCAGCCTAATAATAATCTGGTAGAACTTTCTCATTTAGCATGGCCTGAGATACCTCTCCAATATGCCTGTTTTTCCTTTCTGCAAGTCCATTTTGTTGTGGGGTATGACTGCATGAATATTGTTGCTTTATGCCATGCTCCTGCAGGAACCTTGCAAACTCATTTGAGAGGTACTCTCCCCCTCCATCTGACGTTAGGCTTTTTATTTGCAGGCCTGTTTCTTTTTCAACCATAGCTTTCAAAGCTTTGAAGTGCCCAAACACTTCACTTTTCTTTTTCATAAAATACACCTAAACTTTTCTGCTAAAGTCATCACTAAAAGTGACAAAATAGTGACAGCCTCCAATAGATGCAGCTTTAGTAGTCCACACATCAGAGTGGATTAATTCCTATGGCTTTTTACTCTCTTGAACATGCCTAGGAAATGGTTTCCTTGCCTGTTTTCCAAATTGATAGGCTTCACAAACCTTATGCATTTCTGCAACCTTGAATTTAGGCAATCCTGCAACAATATTTTGGGCTTGCATTGATTTAAGTCACTGTATATTAACATGACCAATGCGTTTATGCCAGATATCAATATCTGCAACAACACCGGTCCCATGTGCAAACATTGCTGCACTCAATTCAGGCATGTCCGCATCCAACGTAAACATCCTGCCCTTCTTCTTTCCTTTTGCTATCAAGCAACCATTATTTTTCATATCCTCAACAAAGCATCCATGAGGATTAAATCTGACCTACAAGCCCTGCTCAACCATTTGACCAACAGAAACCAGGTTCTTGGTGATGTTCGGGACATGAAAAGAAGATGCACCACCATTTCTCTACTCTTCAGAAATTAGAAGAGCAATCAACTCCTCAAAATCTCCTAGACCATTCAAGGTCACAGAAACTAAATCATCATCTTCCACTAGCGACCCAATAGAAGCAAGTGCATCTGTAATCTTCTTCACCTTCATGTGGTAGTCATTGATGCTCATATTTTCTCTCTGCACATTATGCAACTCCTCCTTAAGCTGCATTTTTCTAGCTTGCGTATTTGTGCTATACATTTTTGTCAAAGTCTCTCACAGCTCCTTCGGTGTGCTTGCATCGTGTGCTTGCATCCTGAATGTGCACAATCATAGAATCTGAAATACAAATAGATAGCCAGTACATAACTTCTCTAACTCTCTCATACTAGCCTTCAAATGCCTACAACTCCTGTTGATTGGGAACTTTAGGAATAATTGGTTCTTGTTCAGCTCCAGTAATGAACTCCCAATAGCCTTTTCCCTTAAGGAAATTCGTCATTCTAAACTTCCATGCTTAGAAGTTGTTCTTGTCAAGCTTTTCAGTGACAATCTGGGAAAGAGCATCAGATGCCATTACAAAACACTGCAAAATATTCTGTCACTGCAAAAATCACAACTTTTGCCTCACAATGGCAAATCTGCAAAACTGACGAGAGTGGTATTTGACCACACAGTCACTTCCTAGTGACAATTATGCATCAATAGGCAATAAGAATGATTATGTCACTCCCAATATCTCTATGCATAGGCATACGATGTAATTTCTGTGATAACTTTTCACTGACCTGCAGAACAGTGGTCGCACAACAAAAATAGGGCACTTTCCTGAGTGCCTGTGGAAAACTTCCGCCACCAAAATGGGCCCCAAAATGGCCTCGAATCAAAAAAATAATTTCACCAAGGGCTTTACCCTTACCCATAGCATATATTGCCCTCTTGCCACATCGCAAAGGGTGTCCCAATCTGAGACAGTGCACTCTTGCACTTTCTGGCTGTGCTATCTACAGAGATTTGCTCCTAAACTCAAGAAAAAAAAGGAAAGGAACACTGATCCTCTTACTAGGACACTACGAACTTGGTTTGCTTTCTTGAGCTCCTTACCACAAACCGAGCTCTGATACCATGTGAAGAGAGTGTAACAGAAGGAAGAATCTCACTTGCAGCTTTCTCACATACACAATGGGGGAATATACACAAAGGTGGAGGCTGAAAATAGTTTTCCTCTTCTTAGTTGTGAAAGCCAAAAGAACTCTAAGTACAAAAGAATAGGTGAACCCTATATGTGGGTCTCAAACCAAACTCAGCTAACTAAGGTGGCATACTAACTGAGCCACTAACTAGAGTACATAAAGATAGCTGTCATCTAGCTATTATTCATGGGCGGTGTACCAACCGCATCTGCAGCTAACAAGTCAGTGACATAAATGCACAATGGTCACCCTGGCATATCACGAGTGGAGCTCCATATCTCAACATTATCTTCTGACACTTCTTTTTGCTGGTGCGATGGGATGATCAGCTGCATGGGTGGGATGTCGATTATGTCATGCCTTGCAAATAATAGGGATGGCCTTTATAGCAATGGCAACAAACTTGTGATAACCCTGAGGGGAGGACTACCCATGAGGTAGGCATATGCAATGAAAGCATCCATCCTGAGTGTTATAAACCTGGCATGTGTAGATAGGCAGAAGATATTTTTCTCATCTTTGAACAAGTCTTGGCAAATTATGCACAGGGTTTTGGTCCCAATGGAATGTTCCCATTTGATTGTTGGATGAGTAGATATGATACTAATTTGGATTTGCTTCCATTGGATAAGCACGTGTGCATTGAGGTGATCTTCCCTCGGTAGAGTAGCCACAAGCTCTTGGTATACCACCATTGTGCATTGAAGTGGGGTTTCAGTGGTGTTGTCTTCCAATGCCTCACTGTTGTGCACTAGCAATTGGAGTTCAAGCTTGGAGATAATTATATTTTGGGAGTGCATCTCATTCATTTTTTCTTTGTATTGATGGTAGATGGTTGTATAGGCCTCCTTAAGCTTTATCATTTGCAAGGTGACCTTTGCTTGTTGAGGAATATCTTCAGTGGTATTGGACCATTAGTCCAAGACTTATGCTTGTGAAGTGTTGTCCTCTTGAGCGGTAGCAAGTTGGTCCTTTAAGATTCTGCATTCCCATGTCAGCTCATCAATGCTGGCATGCACTACTAAAGATTGTTTCATTTCTTCAAGCTTGTCTTTGCAATCTTGGAGCTCTTCTTCTTTGTGAATTAGAGTGAGTCGAGCTTGTGCCACTACCTCTATCTATTGAGCATGTGTAGATGTCAAGGAGTTATAGTAGGTCTGTAGGATTGCTGTTGCATGTACTGCTTCTATCAATTGTGTTTGACTTTGGTGGAGGTTGGAGGTCACATCCCTCACTGCCTTTTCTTGAGCTTGCAGAGCTTGGTTCATGCGCACTTCTTCTACCTCCTTCTCATCTATCTATGCTTGAAGTGCATTGACCTCTATGGCAATTGCCTGGAATTGGTCCTCGATTTCTATTTTAGTCTGTCTTTCCAATTCCCTCGCATATTCTTCCTTGGCCAAGCTAGTGAATAGTTCTAGCATTTGGATCATTTGGCTAGCTTGATGTTGGGGAATGACAGATGGTAATGAGGTCTGGCGATACTGTTGATACAAGTGCCCATGTAGCCAGCCCGATGATTTTGTAGTACTTGGGGGAGGTTTTTCCAATGGTATTTCAGTCCCTTGTGTACAATATTAGTGCTGATCTTTCCTCAGGTTCTGGTGCCAATCTTGCCTTAGGCTTGCTAGGAGCCGCCATAAGTAGGCCTTATGAAATTGGACGATTAAGACAGCAAGAAGGCAAGGAGAACAGATTGCAGGAGCAATCAAAATGCAAGGTAACGTAAAGGGTAAGGCAGGATAGATATAAATAGTAGTTATAGTGTGTAAGTAGATTGAACATTGTGAGCAAGAAAGCGTTAAAGAAAATGTTAGGGAGGTAGCAAAAATAAATAATAATAATAATAATAATAATATAAAGGGAATCATGAATAGAGAAAGGTTAGGGGGTTATATGCCTAATATCAAGGGTTATTATGGGTAGTTAAAAAAAGTTTAGATCAATATTCCTAATTGAAAAAATTGTGAATGTGCGGTAATGAGTGAGGGTAAGTAGGAGTATGTATGCATGGAAAATTTTCATGTAGGTACTACTTATCATTACATAAAAATTGTCCAAATTATAAACATAAAGCTTAGCGAAGCTCAGTATATAGCGGTTTAAAGGTTATCTAAAGAAAAAGTGAATATAAAACAAGTGAAAACTTAGTCAGGAAAGAAACTACAAGAGGGATCTAACATAAGAAGGGTCAACTATTATTTTCACAAACCAAATGAATTACTTACCAAATTACAAGGATAGGTATATCATAATTTTAATAAACTGCATGAAAGGCCAAGGGGTAAGAATCATTATATTGAGAGTGCTCTCAACGGAAGCAAGAATGGAAGAAGGAGGGAGAGAGACAGAGAGCCACACAAGTTTGGTGGGTGCAGAACCACCGTAATCTTCTTTTTCATTCATTTATATATGTGTTTGAGTATTGTACATAATTGGGGTAAAGGCACAGTGACCTTTAACCCCAACAACCTCCCACTTAAAGGACAATGTGCCTTTAAGGGAGAACAACCAGTGAGCATACTATCCAATGCCCATCAATACACGACAATACTCAAACCGCTGACTAGGTAGACTCTTCGTCAGCATATCTGCAGGGTTATCATCTATATGAACCTTGACAAGCTCTATGTGCTTGTCCTCAAGTACCTCCCTAATGAAATGGTACCTGACCTCAATGTGTTTGGTCTTTGCATGAAAGATCGGATTTTGTGCTAGCTGAATAGCACTCATGGAATCACTATGCAATGTCGGTACACCTGTATGAATCCCCAAATCTCCCACTAGTCGATCAAGCCATATAGCCTCCTTGCAACCCTCTGTGGCTGCAACATACTCAGCCTCTGTGGTAGACAAAGCAACGCACTTCTGTGCGTGAGACATCCATGACACTGCACCACCTACAAAGGTGAATACCTAACCAGAAGTGGATCTCCTACTATCCACATGCCCTGCATAGTCTGAATCTGTGTACCCAAGTACACGCATGTCTCCTCTACCAAAGCAGATGCACATCTCCTTGGTACCCTTCATGTACCTCATGATGCACTTAACTGCCTCCCAATGCCTCTTTCCTGGATTAGCCATATATCGGCTAACAACTCCCACTGCAAATGCAATGTCTGGTCTAGTAGCTATCATAGCATACATAAGACTCCCAACTGCTGATGCATAAGGAACCTTGGCCATCATGGCCCTTTCCTCATCTGATTTGGGACTATCTGTGTGACTCAGTTTCACATATGGAGGCAATGGAGTACTCACTGCCTTCCCCCCCTCCATATTGAAACGCTGCAATACTTTTGTAACATACTCTTTTTGTGAAAGCCAAAGGAGTTTCCTACTCCGATCACACGTGATGCGCATACCAAGAATATGACCTGCAAATCCCAAATCGTTCATATCAAAGGCCTCATGCAACTTGGCCTTTAATGCATCTAGCTCATAAGTAATCTTGCTAGCCAATAGCATATCATGCACATATAGTGCCAGGATTATCAGGCTATTATCCTTAGCCCTTTTAGTGTAGAGGCAGTGATCAATTTCACTCCTTCTAAAACCCTGGGACCGAATGAAAGCATCAAACTTCTGATACCATTCTCTAGGCGCTTGCTTAAGACCATAGAGACTCTTCTTCAGCTTGCAAACTAAATGCTCTTTGCCCTTTTCTTCAAAGCCTTCCGGCTGCACCATGTAAATTTCCTCATGCAAATCCCCATGCAAGAAAGCTGTCTTGACATCCATCTGCATAAGCTCCATATCCTCTACTGCCACTAGTCCAAGCATGCATCTAAGTGTGGTCATCTTCACAACCGGAGAGAATATCTCATCAAAGTCCGCACCCTTCTCTTGCTTGAACCCTTTAGCAACCAAACGGGCCTTGTACCTAGGCACATCATCACCTGTGTCCTTCATTTTGTAGACCCATTTACATGGCAATGCTTTCTTTCCATGTGACAAAGAAACCAAGTCCCAAGTCTTATTCTTCATAAGTGAACTCATCTTTGATTGCATAGCATACTTCCACTTGCGTTGATCCTCACACATCATAGCCTCTCTGTAGCAAGAAGGCTCCCCGCAATCAGTAAGCATCACATAGTCTACCCCTGGAACAAACCTATCAGGTGGTCTAGACACTCTAGATGATCTTATCAAGGGCATTTCAGCTTGCTGTCCCACTTGCATATCAGCCACATTTGGCTCATCATTTCCACCAATAGATGATCCATCATCTACCCTTGATTGTACCTGTGGGAGTACTTGGTGGTACTATTTCTTGCACATTTGGTACATGGACAGCTTGCTGTCTATCAACATATGCAGGTGGATTCACATCCTAGAAAGTGATTCTCCTCATTTCCACATCCCTCATGGGTGCCTTATGCATCTTCTTCTCATTGAAGACCACATCATGGCTGCGTATGATCTTCTTTGCTTCTGGATCCCAGAGACAATAGCCCATCTCTCCACTTTCACCATAACCCAGAAAGATGCATTTCCTAGACTTAGGATCTAGCTTCTTTCGAAGCTCTTTTGGCACATGTGCATATGCCTCACACCCAAATATATGCAAGTGAGAGTAAGAGGGCTTCTTCCCACTCCATGCCTCTTTAGGAATACCACCATCCAAACTCTTACTAGGTGATCTATTGATCACATGCACTGAAGTCTTCATTGCCTCAGCCCAAAAACCACCAAAAAGACTTGCATTGGAAAGCATGCATTGCAACCTTTCTTGAATGGTACGGTTCATCTTTTTTGCAACTGGATTTTGCTCTGGAGTACGAGGGGATGTGAGCTCCCTCTTAATCCCACGTGTATCACAGAAATGCTGAAAGTCATGAGAGAGATACTCTCCACCATTGTCAGTCCGTAGGCATTTAAGCATTCTACCTGGCTGATTCTCAACCAAGACCAGCCATTTTTGAAATACCTGGAACACATCACTCTTCCGAGCTATAGCATAAGCCCACACTTTCCTAGTTGCATCATCAATGAATGTCACATAGTATTCAGCCCCTCCTAATGACCGTGTAGGCATGGGACCACATACGTCTGAATGCACCAAATCAAGCATTTCAAACTCTTTCTTTCCCCTTCTTTTATGGGCTGATTTAGTCTGCTTCCCATAGAGACAATGCTCACAAAATTCAAAATCAGAGAAACTCAAATGCGGTACATAACCCAAACGGCATAAGAGTTTCATTCCATTTTGGCTCATGTGCCCCAACCTGCAATGCCACAAAGAAGTACTTGGCTGCTCGGTTATTGCAACAACATGATCAAATACCCCTGATACATGTAAGGGATACAAAGTTCCACACTTGGCACCCCTGGCCAAAAGCATAGAGCCCTTCTGAATTTTCCAACTCTGAAAGCCAAAAGTGGTGTGAAAACCAGCATCATCTAGCTGACCCACTAAAATAAGACTCTTGGTCAGCTTAGGCACATGTTTCACATGTTTCAAAACAAATGCAGACCCATTTGCAAAAGAAAACTTTATGTCACCTGCTCCCACTATGTCACATGCATAGTCATTTCCAAGATGCACACAACCTGTCTTTCCACTGTCATAAGTGGAGAACCATTCCCTATGGGGAGTAACATGGAATGAAGCACCAAAATCCAAAATCCAATCCTGGGAATATGCATCATCTGAAGTAGTAAGCAACTCTGCAGATAATCTAGACATGAAGAGAACGTCATTGTCACTATTGTGTGACTGCATTGATCTCCTCGATCTTCACCTTTCCTTTGTCCTCCCTTGGACTCTCTTCCTTTTGATTTGCACCCCAATTTACATTCTTTTTCTTATCCTTTTGCTCTCTTTTTAGCTTGTAGCAATCCTTTTTCATATGGCCCTTCTTGCCACAGTGGTAACACTCAATGTTCCGTGTTCTGGATTTGCTATGAGACTTCCCTCTTTCTTGGGACTTCCCCCTAAACTGTGATCTGCCCCTTTGCACATTTAAGGCTGCATCCTGCTTGTTGCCATCCATAGACTTCCATCTAATCTCCTCGGCCAACAAGCTACCCACAACATCATCAAATTTCAGTACTCCACTAGGTGCAGAGTTACTGACAGCTGTACGGAAGGTATCCCATGAGGATGGCAATGAACATAAGAGAAATATTGCCTTAGTCTCCGCATCAAAATTCATTTTCTGAGCCTGAAGCTGGCTGAAAATAATATTGAATTCATTCAAGTGAGAAGCAATGGAGACCCCTTCCTTCATCTGCAGCTCAAACAACCTCTTCATGAGGTAAACTTTATTAGAGGCAGTTTCCTTCTCATGAGTGGCACACAGTTTCTTCCACAAATCTTCCGTAGTCTGCTCATTTACTACTGTGAAATAAACTGACTCTGCAAGATGAAGTCTAATAGTAGACTTTGCTAATGCATCCAACTCATTCCAATCATCCTCAGACATATTTGTAGGCTTAGCTTCAATCCCTGCCAAGAGTTTAATCTGCTTCTTTTGAATAAGCACATCCCTTATCTGTTCTTTCCACAAAGAAAATTTTGTCCCATCAAACTTTTTAATGTTAAAAAACTCCTTTTCAGACATGGAAGAGGATGCCATAATGCAAATAAAACAAAATCTCAAATGCTAGTGCATACAAGAGAGAATCACACCAAATACCAGGTGCACCCAAATGTGTATGCCACAATAGAGTGAAATATCACCAAAACTCAAAGATCAAAGCATCAAAAGATGCATCTGACTCATGTGCATATACTATGCATCCATATGAGCAAATCTGGCCCAAAAGAAAATGCCAATAAGTGCCAAATGACTCAAGCATAAACACTGTCCACTAGCATATGCATCAATAATATCTCATCCAAGAGAGCATAGCACTATCACTGCATCACCTGCAATGTGTCAAAGCTGTCCCTCAGCATAAAATAGCATCCATGTGCAAAGCATCCATAAAAAATAGCATCCCACAAGGCAATTTGGGCCTATCAGTGCATCCAATAAGGACCATAATGCATCCAAATGGCCTATAAATCATCCACTGCAACCCAATACATACCACAAACGAGCGCACACTGCTCAAACTGCAACCAGAGTGATCTGCATAAGGTATGCTTAAGAAATCATAGTCCCACGGTAATGACCGCTACTGAAAATAGAACCTGAGATGCCTCAAAACATGGGCGCCATTGCATAATCGGACTCAGCAAGAAAATCTGCAAATATCTCTCTTCTGCCAGAACTCCAAAATCCCAACCGATGAGTGAGAAATGGGAGTCAACACTTATCCACTGCCATGTGGCATAAATCTAAGGTTTCAAAACCTTAGAATGAAAAATGCATAACAGAGAGACGAAATCGAATACACAGAGATCTATAACTCTGAAAATCCTCCACCGAATTGTGCAAGAATTGACAGGTAGGGGTTTTTGGGCATCCGGAACGCAATGGGATAGACGGTTTTGGAAACTGTGGTCTCAATCACTGGGTCCAACACACAGACTGAAGAACGTTTTTGGAAACAAAGCTGTTTGTAAACTCCACCGGAGTGCGAATGATGAGCAATATAGAAGTTTTAGGACCTCTTGAGTCCACTGGAACTGACAGATCTGCAAATGGTTGCTCCAAACTTGAGTTCCAACACCCGGGCAAAAAACGCAGAAACTGACATAGTGAGTCAGAAATCCAATGAAATGATCCCAAATTCAAGAATGAAGGTGTTTCCAAGCTCCTGAAGTGAAGTGGACACCAAAAGCAAGCAATAGTTGCCTCTACAAGTCAATATGGAGTCTCTGTCATCGAAGGGAACAGGGAAAAGCTCAAAAAATGACTTTTTCTTTGAAAACTCTTAACAGGCTCTCAAAACCACTTCGCAAAGCCAAAGTGACTTTTCCAAAGGTTCCTCCAAGGTCTCTGCATACTCGGATGCAAGTAAAGTCACCCACAAAGCTTCCCACATAGCTTCTCCTTCCTCCCACAGAGCTACTGAGCTTCAAGCATTCACGCACGCTCAGCTAGATCACCCGGGCTCTAATACCAGTTGAGAGTGCTCTCAACGGAAGCAAGAATGGAAGAAGGAGGGAGAGAGACAGAGAGCCACACAAGTTTAGTGGGTGCAGAACCACCCTAATCTTCTTTTTCATTCATTTATATATGTGTTTGAGTATTGTACATAACTGGGGTAAAGGCACAGTGACCTTTAACCCCCACATATATTACTGCTAGGCTCAAGGTAGAGCAAAAAAAAGTTCATGTACACTAGCAGAGCACCTTATGTGGTATGAACCATGGTGTGATTATTGTGGACTTTGGATTTGATTAATACCCTTGGGAATTAATACGTGTGTGTGTGTGTGTGTGTGTGTGTGTACAGGCATGCACGCATGCACAGACACACACACACACAAAGAGAGAGAGAGAGAGAGAGAGAGAGAGGAGAGAGAGTACGAATTTTCAATGAAAAACTAAAAGATGGATAGTGGGATAGGGGAAGGCCACTATACAATATATCTAGAAGAAATTCCAAGAGGATGTGGTGTATCATAGAGTTATATCTTTATTAGTAATAATAGCATTACATGATTTTATAGACATAGTGTATTATGCTTTTGGTTGTGTCTTAGTTTACTCATTATGGATTGAGTCTTTCAGTAGGGTTCAATTTTTAAGGAAAGATTTCATCTCTCTACTATTGCTACTCATTTATTTCCTTTCTTGGACTTTAACTTGACTTTATTAACTCAAATGCTCTCTTCTTCAATTCTGTCCAATCCATACCCTTGTTAGATATCAATGCTCCACTCTCATGTAACTACGTGGGAACTAGCTAACTCTACTTGTAAGCCCCCCATATGAGGAGAAGGCATTTGTCAAGTAGCTCGGTTATCCGATAGGTCCTGGTTTGGACATCAGAAGGGGGCCATGTGTGGCCTGATGGCTGGACAGCTTTAGATAGAGTCGGCACACTACCAACTAGGCTACATGCAAGTGTGGGAAGGCATCCCATGACTGACCGCACTAAGGGTAGATGGAGCATTTCTAGGGGCAGCCCACTCTTGGGTTGCGAGGCCTTTTTGGAGCCCCAAATGATCTCGGATGGCTCTGGGCCAAATGGCAACCATAGTTCAGCTGCTCTAATTTGCACCACAGTTCTATCGTGTGGTTAGTGGCCTATTTCAAGACCGACCCCCAATCGACTGTTTTAGGCAAACTGGGTCAGTCACCCAATTGAGTCTAACCGACTACGACTGGTGGCTATATAAGAGCAAGCACGTGAAGCCCATTATCATCACTGGCTACAACAACCCTGATTCTTTAGCATCCAGCCTCCATCCTCTACTGTTTCTAGCACGCCATCGAAGCTTCTCTCACAAGAGCGCAGGGCTGGGAGGTAGCACCTTCTATTGTATCAGTTTTACAATAATCAAAATTTTGATTCTCCATACTATATGTTTTTCTCTCTTGCATACGAGATCCTTTTATCTGTTGAGCATAGACGTTGTATTGTAGGCCATTCCCAAAGTGGGTAAAGCAGCTTTTGGATGGCAAAGAACCTCCAGCAATTGAGGAGAAACCATCCGAACACTACCGGTCCAAGAGATTAGAGGAGCAAAGAAGGGCACAGGAACACTTGGTCAACTACGCTTTGATAACAGAGGTGATCTGTGCTGAAGAACCCAAGTGTCTTGAAGAGGCACAGGGTGATGATAAGTGGATGGAGGCTATGCAGTCGGAGTATGGCTCCATAATGAAGAACAACACTTGGGACCTTGTGGATCGACCACCAAAATGCAAGGTAATTGGAACCAAGTGGGTGTACAAGACCAAGTACAAGTCCGATGGCACGTTGGATAAGTACAAGGCTCAGCTCATGGAAAAAGGATTCGCACAGGTACATGGTTTTGATTATCAAGATACTTTTGCTCCCACATCTCAACTAACCACAATTCGCAGTGTTTTGGCTTTAGAAGCACAAGATAGTTGGCCCGTCTTTTAGATGGATGTAAAATCTGCCTTTCTAAATGGAGATCTCAAGGAGGAGGTATACGTGAAACAACCACCAGGTTTTGTGATCCCCAGTTCAGAAGGTAAAGTCTATAAACTGAAGAAGGCACTTTATGGGCTAAAACAGGCCCCACAAGCGTGGTACCAGCAGATTGATGCCTACTTTCTACAAAATGGGTTCAGGAGGATCCCATCTGATGCAAATTTATATATCTTCAGAGGAGGCAGGTGTATGATCGTGGTCCTTTATGTGGATGACCTTGTCATAATAGGGAACCATGAAGAGAAGATCTCGCAGACAAAGCATTTGCTAGGAAGAGAGTTTGAAATGACAGACCTCGGATGATGCATTTCTGTTTGGGGATTGAAGTTTGGCAAGAGCCAAAACAGATCATCTCACAGCTGAAGTATGCTGGAGAGATACTGAAGGCATTTGGCATGGTTGAGTGCAAGACAGTTGGCACCTCTATGGAGGTTGGCGTGAAGCTCTCAAACGAGGATTCATCACCACTGGTGGACGAAGGGAAGTACTGAAGGCTTGTGGACAGTTTGATTGACATCAATTTTGTGACTGGTGTACTAAGCAGGTTTTCCAATAAGCCCCAGGAGGACCATTGGAGGGTAGGGATGCGGGTGCTGAAATACATCAAAGGCACACTTGATTATGGCATCACCTATACCAAGGGCAACATCTTGACCAGATCTGTGAATCGGATTGGGCAAGAGACGTGGACAGCAGGAGATCAGTGACAGGTTACTATTTCTCACTTGGATCTGGAGCTGTGTCATGGGTCAGCAAGAAGCAACCCACAGTTGCTCTTTCTTCTACTGAGGCTGAGTACAAATCAACATGTTTTGTTTCTTGTGAGGCAGTGTGGTTGAGGAGGATTCTAGGGGACATGGGTGCAGTGCAGAACAAGCCTACGCAGTTATCATGTGACAATCAGAGTTGCATGGCGATTGCAAATAACACTATGTTCCACGCTCGCACAAAACACATTGAGATTCAATATCACTTTGTACGCGAGCTCATCATGGATGGAGAGGTCGACTTAGTATACTATTTGACTACAGAGAATGCTACAGACATCTTCGCGAAGGCTCTTGGAAGAGACTTGCTGGAGAGGCATCTTCATTGACTTGGCATTGGGCCGAAAAAGTAAGTTCACTTGCGGGTGGACATTGAGGGGGGGGTGTTAGATATCAATGCTCCACTCTCATGTAACTACGCGGGAACCAGCTAACTCTACTTATAAGCCCTCCATATGAGAAGAAGGCATTTGAGTAGCTTGGTTATCTGGTAGGTCCTGGTTTGGACACCAGATGGGGGCCATGTGTGGCTTGTGGCTGGACGGCTTTAGATAGAGTTGGCACACTGCCAACTAGGCTACATGCAAGTGTGGGAAGGCATCCCATGACTGACCGCACTAAGGGTAGATGGAGCATTTTTTGGGGTAGCCCACTCTCAGGTTGCAGGGCCCGTTTGGAGCGCCAGATGATCCCAGATTGGTTACGGCAACCATAGGTTAGTTGCTCTAATGTGTGCCACAATTCTATCGTGTGGTCGGTGGCCTATTTTGGGACCGACCCCCAGTCGACCGTTTTGGGCAGATTGGGTCGGTCACCCAATTGGGTCTAAGTGACTATGACTGGTGGCTATATATATAAGAGCAAGCCCGTGAAGCCCATTATCATCACTGGCTATAGCAACCCTCATTCCTTAGCATCCAGCCTCCATCCTCTACTGTTTCTAGCACGCCATCGAAGCTTCTCTCATAGGAGCACATGGCTGGGAGGCAGCGCCATCTATTGTATCAGTTTTATAGTAATCAAATTTTTATTCTCCATACTATCTGTTTTTCTCTCTTGCATACGAGATCCTGTTATTTGTTAAGCACAGACGTTGTATTGTTTTCTTACAATTATGGATTGAGTCTTTCAGTAGGGTTCAAGTTTTAAGGAAAGATTTCACCTCTCTACTATTGCTTGACTTTATTAACTCGAATGCTCTCTTCTTTAATTCTGTCCAATCCATACCCTTCAACTTATTTGATTGCTTGAGGATGATCCTATCTTCTTCATTAAGAAACTTAATTGCACTATGTTTCCATCTTAGCTCAATTGGAAAAGATTTACTGATCCATGCAATACTTTTTATTGCTACCTTGTAGGAGATAGAAGCAGCTTTAAATAAAAGAAGCAACTCAACTCACTAGCTCATGTGGTAGAATACCTAATGAAGTTTCCATGTTTGAATTATTTTAGCTATTTTGATTTTTAGTTCATTGATATGTGTCTCATTATATCCTTAGTTTCTCTTGACACCTGCAAGTCCAATCACTTTGTAATGCTCATATCATCTTCCTTTGCATCTATGTTCAATCTACTCATGAATTATAGTAGAGAAGTGTTGTGTTATTTGAATACTTATCTTTTGCTCACCACAATTGACTTATGATTTCATCTTTCATAGTACAATCTTGCAAATATTTTATTCTTATGCTGTAGCTAAAGGTTGGGCTCATGGAAATATTACATATTAAGAAAAGTGGGAAAATCTCACCAATGTGGGACTCTCCAATTTGGTTGAGTGCCTGCGAGTTTTATACAAGTTTTGCTCAATGGAGCTTGATTGAGATTCGCATCGATGCACTTGTATCTTAGAAACTTATTGTAGGTTTTCTGCTGATTGTATGAAATATTTCTAATCTGATTGTGTTAAAGGAATTGATGTGCTTTCAAAATGAGATGTGGTTGATTCAATTTGAATGCTAGTTTCTTTTGCAAATCATCTTGTGATCAATTATCATGATTAAGATATTTTATATAGAACTTGTTTACAATACACACCTAGTCAAAAATTTGCATGCACTAAGTTTTCATGAATTATAGGAATATTGTGGAGGTTTTCATAGTTGGATTTTCCATCTAGGATACACACAAAAGAGAAGGACGAAGCAATGAAAGTAAGAAAACAAGGAAAAGGAAAAAGAAGGAAAAGAAGGGACAAGGAGGGCTTAAGATAGGACTAAGGAGCAAACTACATACATGGAATTTCCATCTTCAAATTCAATGTATCCCATTATGATGTTCACATTATAAATCAAGAGATTCCAATCCATTTTGCAAGAACCTATGGAAACTTTGAAGTGAACCACTTCATGAACTTCAATTAATCAAAATAGAGCAAAGACTACTAGCGATCATTGCAACCGATTTTACATCATTGATAGGTAAGCAAAATTCTATTCGTTGCAAAATCCTACAAATCCTAGGCTCTTATGTTGCTATCAAATATTGCAAACTCTTGAGATTAAAATGCATTCCATCATATTGCCTTGAAATGGGTAACTACCTCAATTTTCCCTTGTGTGGGTTTGGCTTTAAGATGGAGAGATAAGAAATGAAAGTATGGGTAAAGGAAAAGGGAAGAGGAGAGGGGAGAGAGATATTGGGGCAAGACCTTATAGGGAGTCTCCAAATTGAACCAAGCTTGATTATGACATGCACCTGAGCTTTGATTACAAACCTATTGGATGTAATTTCTTTTGTTTCAATTTCAATGTAGTACCATTATTGCCGAAACTATTGTTGCTATTACTATAGCGACATTTATTAGCGTCACTATATAGTGACACTTATATAGCGACCATTCTTTTCCGATGCTTATAACGATGTAAATAATGACCTTTGTGCTTGTCCAAAAAAAAAATTTAGTGTAAAAAATGTCAATATTTTCATCGAAAAAGGGCCTATGCCTTATAGTGAGAGTTCTATTACTTTTATTGAATGCTATTGCTCAAGTCATGGCTGCTTTTGAACCTTTTGACAAGAAATCAATCTCTCGTAGCTCCAAAGAGAGGCTCCAAAACCCCATCAAGGGATCATGAATCAGATCACTCGCTTTGTGAAGTCTGGTGTCCTTGAGTATCTTGCTATTGCTAGATTCACAGTTGCTCTCTAGCTCTTGTTTCTTGATTTGCTTTCTAGTTACGGTCTTCTAGGTTCTCATGCTTGTAGAAAACGCCTGCTCATCATGGAATCCATCTCTATTTTGGCCTTTCTTATGGCTGGCAAGTTACCTCAGTGCCAAAGGAGTCTTCAATCGAGCAACCATAGATCCTGTTTCTTTTCTCCATTTAGCAATGAGGGCCGACATATCTTTGGACACCGACAAACATAATGTGCATCCCATCCTCTACCGCTAGTGTGCCATGTGCATTCAAAAGGAGGGGTATTGTAATTCACCTTTTGGAAAAAATTTAATACGGTTACAATAATAGGAGTGGTTTTTTAATCCAATTTTAGAAAAAGTCATGTTAGCAAAGGAGTCTTCAATCGAGCAACCATAGATCCTCTTTCTTTTCTCCATTTAGCATTGAGGGCCGACATATCTTTGGCTCATCTTTGGACACTGACAAACATAATGTGCATCCCATCCTCTACCGCTAGTGTACCACGTGCATTCAAAAGGAGGGGTATTGTAATTCACCTTTTGGAAAAAATTTAATACAGTTACAATAATAGGAGTGGTTTTTTAATCCAATTTTAGAAAAAGTCATGTTAGTTCATGAAGTAAAGAGGGGTGGTTTTAGTAGGGGGGAAATTTTAGTTGAGGGGTTTTTTTAATACCTCTTGAACACACGTGATACACAGGGTTCCTTAGTGGTGCACCCCCCGAGGCTCCTCCCCACACTTTGGAAAATTAGCCAAATCTTCATGCTCGTGACGAAATAGAATACAATCATCACTTGTCAACATCTTTTTTCACATCACCCCTTGATGCAAGCATGGTATTTGGGTCAGGCAACATGTTTTGGAGAAACCTATTACAATTCACATATGCAAGAAGCATTAAGAATGTGATACTAATAATTCTTAAAACAAGATCAAAACATTCAATTTGTTTGGAAGCACTAACCTAAATAAGGTTGAGACGCTCGTGTCTATGCTTGTAAATATCAGACCTATACAAGATTGATAGGCAAGGCCATAGTTTTGAGATTTGAGCAGCATCGTACAAGGGTCTTGATTGAAAATCTTGCATCATGGTCTCGTACTTGGAAATCACATGGACATGTGATTCTCTGCCTCTAAAAATTTCATCCATCATGTCGACCATACCCTCGGCATCATTATCTCACACATCAGGGACACTATCATCATCTCACACATTTGGGAGACTATCCTCGAGCTCCAAGCATGCTCCATGACTCTCTCCCGCACTCCTTGAAGCTCTCCCGTATTTTCTTGTTTGCATAGCTAGGTCAAGTACCACCATGGGATGTGAAGGCTCCCTCTTGCTGTCCTCATCATGTATAAAAAATCTTACACTTGTGCAATATATGCATGCAACCATGACTCAAATACCATAGACTCACGGTTGATCTAGCATAAGTAACATCTAGAATTTGAAAAGACTCTCGTGGAAATGCCCCGTATGCATGCACATGATGCATGATAATCTGGCGCTGATGTTGAATTCGCCCCTTGCAATGTGTGCAAGGACAAAACAATCTTTGGTCAAGCCACTCCAAGCTACTGTCCATTGGTCCTTCATCCAATGAGGTCCCACTCATGCTATACACCTTCTCACATTCAAAACCATGCCAAAGATCAAAATCAAAACACAAAAGGTGCAAATTTTGATTAACTATGATAAAAACCCATGTTTCCATCGGTATTTTTGTCGGTATTTACCAATGAAAATATCAACACTGCATATTTTGTCGATATGTACCCACAAAAATATCGACACTATGTATTTAAATTTTTTGATGAAAGTATCGACCAAAATCTTGATGGTCTAGGAGCCCCAAAAAAACCTGAATTGTGTTTCACCACCTCATTCTAAAAGAATCGATTCTTTTCATAGTTTTTCTCCATCTTTGTGTCACCTCTTGTATGCACCCTCCCTTGTCCTTTTGCCCTCTACCCCAAGCTCCATCTCCATTAAAATCCTTCTCTACCTTGTTTCTTTCTAGAGGTAAGTGCTTCTTTCATACACCACTTTGTATTCTAAGTGTTAGGTTTCATTTTTTGTGTCTTTGCTATGCCTCCAAACATGTTTCTCTCTAGTTTTTAGCATTCATCAAAGCAAAACCAAGATTTGTTAGAAACATTATTCCCATCTTCCAATTTGGAAAAAAAAAAAAGAACACCTCTTGCTTTGTTGTTTCTCTTTTACTTCATTCTTTCCTTTGCTTTACTCCTTTGCCTTGATTTGCTTTGCTCCTTTGTCTTGCTTTGTTTCTTCTTTTTCTTTTCTCCTTTACTTTCTCCTTTGCTTCTCACTAGCTCTTATGAAAAAGGTGTGTTTTTTTCCCTTTTGTAGGAACCCACAGGGAATCGTAATCTCTAATTTTTTGGGGCAATCTGATCTTAGGTAAGA
Source organism: Dipteris shenzhenensis (assembly GCF_047967505.1). Lineage (NCBI taxonomy): Eukaryota > Viridiplantae > Streptophyta > Polypodiopsida > Gleicheniales > Dipteridaceae > Dipteris > Dipteris shenzhenensis. The sequence continues at coordinate 40,918,017 of NC_141619.1, forward strand.
AACTCTTTTCTTTCTCCCCTTTTTGTTAATATTGTGTTTCTTATTGACCATTTGCAATGTCTTAAGTGTTAGCAAATGGGATGGGCATAGGGTTTCACTCTCATCTTTCTCTCCTTTTCCTTGGTAGGGTCACTCATAAATATGTAAGCCCAGCACATGGGTTCAACAAAAGGAGTTTATTAAACTACCTTTTTCCACATTTTTTACATACCTAAGGGTTTCATATGGAGGGGGTATTCAGAAATTGAATAGAAAAAGGGTGTATTTTATCCTAGTCCACTCTCTCTTCACCCATCTCTCCCTCATCCCTCCCGTTCAGCCCCCTCTTGACCTTTTCTCTACTCCTCTCTCTCCACTCAGTCCCCTCTTCTCCCTCTCTCCCTCGACTCTCCCTCCTCTACTCTCTATACTCGCTCAAGGTCGTCAAAACTTTCTCGAATCTAGAAAGTTTTGCATTCCTCAAACCTTCTCGGATCCCCAATCTTCTCAAAATCGACAATGATGATTAATATGTCGAATTGCACTTAGGTTAACTTGCTTTGATTATGCCTCCTTCGTAAAGCTTAGCTTAATTGGCCATTGAACTCCCTTCAAGTAATTGCAATTGGATGCAGCAATTTTTTGAATTAGAGCGACCCATTTGTGAATAGTTAATTATATGGAAAAATAAAAAACGGTTGATGTATCACACCACAAAGGATAAGCAGTCGCTCAGCAAGAAAGACGCTCTTTTCCTCCTCACGTGCAGCACTCTCTATCACAACATGTGTTGATTCAAGAGTTGTCAAATGAGAAGCATGCTACTGTCACGACAAGGAAAAGAGACGAAACAGATCAAATGATGTAGCTGATCATGAAGGAAGAGAGAATTAGCTACTTGGCAAGTTAAGCATCATAGGCAACGCAAGAACGCAAAGAAGACGAAGCTTAATTGATTTGAACAGGTAGCATGCTAAACACGTGGGATTTGAAGCAAATCTTATGATATATATGCACGATGAAGGCAACTCGAAGGCCGGAAATCGCCATGGCTCAAGCTGATAAGTAACAAGCTCGGGAGATAAAAGGAAGATCACAGCTAGCTTCTGTCGGGTGAAGCCGGATCTGCTTCACGGAGGACAATCAGAGCTCTGGAGAGGAGGAGATTTGAGCTCCTCCACGGCCAATTTCTGTAAAACGCGAGAAGAGGAGGGGTTGAGCATCAAACTTCTGTCATTCGAGATCACGCAGCTGCTGTGTCGATTCCATCCATGGCTTCTCTCCAGTTTTCAAATCTCCTCGTGCTTCTGCTGCTTGCCCTCTCACTTGCAGCATCGGTTGGGCTTGGCAGGCCTCTACCACCACCTGCACCCTCTCCATCCCCAACATCCACGTACTGTAAGCCTCCCTTGATCGTGTTTGGAGCTTCCATGGTGGATGTCGGCGAGAATGCTCAAGTCATGCCCCTCCGTTCTGCCTCAGAGTTCCCCCTTATGGCGTCGACTACTTCCACAAGCCCGCTGCGCGCTTTAGCAACGGCCGCCTCATCATCGACTTCATTTGTAATTACTCGCCCTCATGGAGAGTGTAGAGTTTCATTTTGTGTTCTTTTCGACAGAAGTCATCAGTATCGAGCTTCCGGCTCATTCGATCATGACATGCCAGCGCAGGGATTAGGATATGGCCTATTGGATCCTTTCCTAAACTCAGTGAAACCCAACTTCGCCCAAGGATTGGACTTCGCATCCTCTGGCTCGACGGCAAGAAACACCACTGTGAAAGGCAATGGGACGGACAGCAGCGGCTTGTTCTCATTGAGCGTGCAGATCGATCAATACAAGAAGTTTAAAGCCAAAGTTCTCCTTGCTCAATCCGAGAACAACGGTAACCTTTGCCTCTTTCTTTGTCTCCGATCTATACTTTCTCTTTAATATTGTCGCTACCTTCCATGATCTTTCCGTATGCTAGTGCCTTTCTGCACAAGCTGTAGATGTGATCAGATGTAGCTACTCTTTAATTCAAAATTTTCTCTGCGACCACATGAGTGTAGGTACACAAAGATGGCTTGCCAGAAGAGCTCTTGATGGACGGCTTCCAGTCGTTGTTCATCTTCAACGACTTTTACTCAAGTACCCAGAATTGCACACGATTTAAGCTCTCTTTTTAATTGATTCTTTGTTGTTAGGAAGGCCTTAGGGAAGATGTGCCAGCATAGGAAGGCCTTAGGGAAGATGTGTGATAGGAAAGGAAAAATAGGTATTTTTTAAGGACATTTCTTTCTAGGTGATTGGTCCAAGTCTCTCTCGTTCTTCTTCTCTTTCCCATCTCCCTTCTCTCTCTGCAAGCCCTCTCTCGGCAGGCCAGTGGCCACATGAATGATGAAATTCATGTTGTTTATCTTTAAAATCCTAGTTGCTGCTCCCCAGGCGAGGTACACACAATTGCAGACGATCCAAGCTAACTGTTCATCTTTTTCCTCGAGGCAGTTGTACCTGCTGTGTGCACAAAAATGCATACATCAATTACATGACTTGGAATGCGAAGATACTCTTTCATCGACGCAACACGTTTAGCTGGCCTTACATTATGGATTCTTACCGATCAATTGTCTCATTTATGTTGTTGATGATGACTTTCAGGATCTTTAAGTGGCCTGCCTTCTGCTACAGCTTTGTTGGATTCGATCCATTTCATCGAGACCGCACTTAACGATTACATTTCTACCGCATTCCAGACAACTAACTTCGACCCCCTCACTGACGTGCTTACCACCATATCGGCAATGGAAACAGGACTTCGGGTAACTAGAGTAGTAGTCTCCTTGAATTCTTTAATCTGGTTGATGACATAGTTGATTCAAAGATGAAGAAAGAGTCTCCGTACAGCAATATCTGGTACGTTTGTGATGATAGCTTTGGTCCTTCAACAGGAATTGTACAACGCAGGTGTGCGCAACATCATCGTTATGAACCTCATTCCCTTGGGGTGCACTCCAGCTTTCTTGGCGACGGCGACCGAATCTCTTTCCTCGCTGAGCTTAGACAAGGATGGCTGCTTAGTTGCATACAATAACCTCATCGATCTACATAATGAGCATCTTGACGAGCTCATCAGCCGCCTACGCGTGGAGCTTTCCTTGGAAGGCCTTGTTCTATTCGACGCTCATGCCATCTATTTAGACGCCGTCCGCAATCCTTCAAAATACGGTGAACCTTTTAGACATATTCTCATTCATACTACACTTTTCAGCGTTGTTAGCTGCATTTACTGTCGCAACATTGATGTGTTGCCCGTGTGGGTGGTGTCCCGTTACAAACAATGATTTTCGATCGTGCAGGCTTTAGCTAGTTTAGCAATTAACAGGATCTAGAGCCTACCTGGCTTCCGATTCCCACTTTTCATACCTCCGCATTTCATAAACAGGATGAAGGCAGACGTTTGAGATACCATAAACATGGCTTGTGCTGTTCGCGTTTGCAAGTTTTGTCATATGCCTTCTTGCTATTCAGTATGTTAAACGATCACTCCTCGATTGTAGGCTGCAATTGCTACAAGATTGAAGGCGAGAAAGCGACTTTGTTTCTAAAATCAAAACGTATTAACTAATATTCAATCTATTGAGACACTTGAATGTCTGGTCACTGGTGGAAGCTCCTGATTCAATGTGTAGGTTGACCAAGGATATTGAAAATCTTGACACTCTACATTTCTCGCTTGTTGCTGCCGCAGGTGTGGCTTATCCATTCCAAGCTTGTTGCGGAGCTGGGGGAGGGAAGTACAATGTGATATCAACAATTAGTTGTGGGAAGAAGGGGGTGGTGAATGGGACGTTATTGGAAGCCACAAGGTGCGCAGATCCTACCCTGCACATCAGTTGGGACGGACTCCATCCAGTGGAATCGTTTGCTAAGCATATGGCTGATGGGGTTCTCACTGGCAATTCCCTCAAGCCTCGCTTTCTTATCGCAAACAGCTGTAACACTCAAAGTCTCCCTTAAAAGCATGTCCTCTACAAGGTGGGGTAAATTTGCTAATAAACAAAGTAAGTGTCCAGTTTGCGCATGCCTAATTGTTAGCTTGCTGGTCAGGTTTAGGTTCTCTCTCTCTCTCTCTCTCTCTCTCTCTCTCTCCCCCTTTGCCCCAATAAATTCTAAGCTAATGCTGGAATCTCATCGCATCATAGAAACTTCATGTAAGCATTATGCAATCCTCATGCTAATCTAGGTATGGTAGGAGCTTGAAAACCTTGAAATTAGTATCCATGTAAGAGATCTACACTATCTTTTTTATATATAATTATGTGTGCTTAATATATCTTTAAAGTTTGTATCATTCACATGTTACACTATACATTAAAAACCTGTGTACAACGTCATTGGGCCAAAGCATTTCGAGTATAGCTATTTTTTGTGAGGTCAAGGGAATATATATTTACATATAGGTAACTTGCTCCATAACTTATGTGATAATGGAATTTGAGAAACATGGTATGTGAACCCTAGCAAGTACACTAAGGAATTTGTAAGATAGTATGTCAGCTGAAGGGTTTTTATTTTCTTGTGGAATTACAAAAAAATACATACATACACTACTACACACGGATCCTATTGCGACATTTAAGTACCGACGTTTAGCATGCGTAGGGTGCTAATCGTCGGTATTGAAAGTGCGTCTTGTTAATGGTTGCTATATAGCAATTTTTATCATAATTGTAAGTGTTGTTATATAGCGACACTAAGATACTTTTTTATAGTAACGTTTTACAGAGAGTTTTTTTTCTCATATCGACCTTAAAAGTTAGTTTTCTTCAATGGCAGAATTTTTTAAATTTTCATACATGTTTGATCTTTTGAGAGAATAAAAGTACGAGAGCATCTACATCAAGCCTTTGAAGCTTATATATTCATGTCCAAGTTTGAGATGAAAAAAAATCAATGAAGAGCATTTATATAACGGTTTCATCTCGAGCCAAGTCTACGTTCACCTAAGAGTACTTGATCATCTTCTTCAATAAAGTGTGGTGATGGCTCATATTGTGATCTTCATCTATATCATCATCGTACTCTAGCATCCTACGTTCACCTAAGAGTACTTGATCATCTTCTTCAATAAAGTATGGTGATTCTTGATGATCGTCGTCTTCTTCCTCAATATCGCGATCTCCATCTTCCTCCCATGCGATGTCACTATGCGCATCTTTCTCTTGGCTCATATTGTGATCTTCATCTTCTTCGCTAGATTCATTTGGATCAAGTGGATCTGGCATTAGTAATGGCATCTCCATATCCACATCTCTATCTTCGAAAATTTGCTTACTTCGTGATGCAACTTGGATCACGTACCACCATCTTGGATTAGAACGATCCAGATGAAAAACCACCTATATTAAAGATGGGTGTCAAATGTCGTCAATTATATATATGAAATTATGCTTAAGTACATGTATCAATGGATCTTTAAAAATGAAAGCTTCGATTAATTAAATCATTAGTATGCACATGCTCACAGTGCTCGGGAAGAACAAAAGTATCACTTTCATTAGTCCAAAGTTTGGTGGAGTCTATTGCAAAGAAACCGCTACTACTTTTCTCACTATCGCATAGTTCTAAACTATTTTACATCAAGAATGAAAATACTAAATCATCTAAAATCAACTTCATAGATTTCGTGTATGGTTCCACAATGGTTCCACAATAATTCAACTATAAGGAGAGAAGATTGGTATCCAAAGCACTTGCTCGGCTATCTTGTGTGAAGTTAGCCATGACTTCACAATCATATGTGACTCTCTTTGAATCGATGCATTCCACACGAAAATGTCATTCATATGACCAATGGACGATCATAATGCGTTGTACTTTTTGTACTGTAAAAGAGCATCATTAAAACAATGAAGAGCATCTATTTTATAGCGTATATTGTCGCAAATAATTACTTAATTACGTCGAGAGGTAAGAAATTTACATGCATCAGACATCCAGATGATAACTCTCGCTCGCACTCATTTATTATCTCTCCATAAGTTCGGCTTTACGTAGAGCCAGTTGTAGCCAATCAAGTCACATGTGAGTGGGGAGAAGAGCCAGATCCCATGGATATGGTTGCGATCGCCTGTACATTACTCTGAATCTCGTCCATGCATTTATTCTTTCTGCTTTGGCCACTTCATATCTCTCAATCCACTTCTGCATCTCCTTGCTATTGATGATACAAAACTTATTGAATTTCTCCATTTGCTCTTCGCTCATCTTTCTTTCAATCCCTTTTCCTTGGAGAACCTTGCCAACGATGCGTTCATCATCCTTATTATGCCAAGCTTGCGATATATCAGGATCACTAGCATAATTCACCATGTTTGCAAAATAGACTTTAAAGCTTACTTGAGTAATGCATTCAAACTTGCATTGCTCCATCCATAGATGGTCTGCAAGTTTAGTAACTCAAGGGAGGCACGTAGAACAGAGAATGTGCACCCCTCAAACAGTAAAAAGATCGTCTTGCTCCATGGTATCATCCCTTCCTTCAGATTGATGGACATATAAAAAACCTGCACCATATCATCAAAAATCTCCTCCTCCACGGCCTCATGAGTTAATGGTGGAGGGCTACTATCACCATCACTCCATGCATCTGTAACAGTCCCTCCTGAAGATCCCATCTCATATCACTGATGCTTCGCCTCCTCATGATGAGCATAGGACAACATATGCAGGTGTGGCACTACATCTTGTATCAAATTAAAACGGGATCATACCTCAAACACATGAACACCCATAAGTATCTCAATCAACCTTAACTCTTTAAAACTTACCATATTTATGGTCGCATCCCATTCTCCATACTTTGAGACGTGATTCCCCTCTATTTTTTCCTCTCTTCTTCTCTTCTTTTCATAAGCATATGCCTATGCCTATGCCTATGCTTATGAATATGTTTTTCCTTCTCTTATGCTTATGCTCTTTTCCCCTCTTTCAATCTCTTTTCCCCTCTTCCTTTTCTTTTCCCATCTTCCTTCTCTTCTTTTCCACTCTATTTTTTCCTCTCTTTTTTTCTTCTTTTCATAAGCATATGCCTATGCCTATGCTTATGCTTATGCATGAGCATATGATCATATGCCCATGCATAAGCATATGCATAGGCAAAATGCATATGCCCATGCATAAGCATATGCATATGCTTTCTCTCTTTTTCTCTTATGCATATGCTTTTCCTTCTCTTATGCATACATTTTCCCTCATATGCATTTGTTTATGCTTATGCTTATGCATGAGCATATGCTCATATGCTTATGCATAAGCATAAGCATATGCTTTCTCTTTACTTTCCCTTAAATGCTTTCTCTCATATGCTTTCCCTCATATGCATTTGCCTATTCTTATGCTTATTTTCTTCTCCTTAGTCGTATTTGGTTCTTTTTTCACATGCTCCTTAGCCATATTTGGTTCTTTTTTTTTTCAAACAGATTCTACATGGAACAACCCCGCCCTCACTCATGGGTGTCCTCCCTAAACCTTAACCTGGTTTCCCACGTCGCTAGGATTATAGACATAGCTTCTCTGCTAGCTCATGTAAAAGAGAAGATTGCATAAGAGAGCGATTGGGTGAAGTATAACGTGGGGGTGTGTGCACTTGGGTGGGGTCCAAGCCAAAGGGTAGTGGAGCAAGGGCGACTGAGGAACACACAACACAACCTATGGGATCTCCGTAGGTTGTGGAGAGACCGCCACAACTAGTGGAGCCTCAGATATGATTGTGTAAAGGACATAATGGATTGTGCAGAGGCATTCTAGATTGCGAGTACATAATCAATGAAGAGCATGACCACATATTAGAAGAAGTGAAGGATGAGGTCTTTAGTGACCCGCCTAGTAGCAGCGTGGAGGAGGAAAGTACCTTAGATAATAACACAGAGCAGTAGACCTCCCCCACCATTTTGGCATTTTTGGAGAATGTCTTTTTTGGAGACAATTTTTGCTTAAGCATACTTTTGGAGACAATATTTTTTATATACATACTTTTGGAGACATACTTTTTGCGACATGTTTTATATATGAAAATCTTCTTGGATTCCACTTGCCTTTCATACATATTTGTCATTTTAAAATTGGCTTTTCATAATTATCTTAAGTAAATAATTATCATTTATGCGTTGATGTCATTTCATAATTTTCACAAGTGATTAATTTCCTTTTCATAATTTCTTAAGTTTGAATTTCATAATTATCTTAAGTAATTAATTGTCTATCCGCTTCTTACTCGATCTTGTTTTTTGTCTTCGTGTTTGTGTCTACGTTTGTCCAATCCCCCCAAATTAGACATGGGATCACGTTGCATGTCTGACGAGTATAGAAACCCTCATAGGAGGAGACATCATGATCTCTACTCTCCAGATGACTTTGATTCCACTTAGGCGACACCTCAGGGGCCTACCTCTATGACTACTCCTCTCAAACTTAGCTCTATGACTACCCCTTGGGAAAATCCTTTGCTAGCAGCCCATGGCTTTGTTAGGAGTCTCGATGAGTTTGTCGCACAGATGACTGATGCGGAGGCAGCGAGATTTTTCTCTCTACTATCCCAGAGGACCTTAGCAAATCCCTCTCCTACACCGATGGTTGGACCTACTATCCAGCCGTCCCCTCTAGCCCCTTCGACTAAGGGGTCATCACTTGGGCGTGCCCATCATAAGGGAAGGAAGAGTAGGAAGGGTCGCTTATGTTGTGTTGACTTGGGAGATGTAGATGAGTTAGCACACTCACATCCCTACAGGTCTCCACTTAGTCTTGAGACCCAGTACCAGTCAGGTCCCTTGCCCTCTCCTACTCCCATAGCTACTCCTTGCTTTGTGAATGCTCGTAGTAACACCACTCACTCTGACTCTGCCACTACCATGAGTCATCCTTACCCGGTCGAGGACCTATCCTATGAAATCACGGTTGCTAGAGAGAGAATAGAAAATAAAAAGGGCTCAGCAATGATGGCCACCATGAGGCAGTTGATGAGCCACCACTTCAAGAGTAGCATAGCTACTGACTGGCGATACCAGGATGACTAAAAGAAGCAGGCAGTTATCGATGAATTGAAAAGACAATACCCTAACCCCCCAAATTAGGAGTTCAATTTAGATTACATGAAAGAGTGCATGGGTGGGGTCTTGAAGCATCGTAGGTCAACCTTGTGTACTTCCATCGCAAAGGGGAAGGCTAAACCCAGTTGGGCAGACAAAGCTGACTGAAAGTTTTTCAAGAAGTAGTACAGGGACCATCCCGAACTGTTCGAGGGTTAGAGGAGGGCTGCGAGGAGACGGCTATGGACTCCATAGGTACTTCGCACTTTGGTGTAGGCGGACGGTGGATGGACAAAAGCAGTAGAGCCTAATCTAGCTGCATAGCCACCCTCATCCAGATTTAAATCAAGTGAATAGCACCATCACAAGGTAAAAGGAATCCATTCAACATCTTTGTCTGTTTACATTCAATTCATACACTGACCACATTTCCTTTAGAAGCCTAACAGCCTCAGAAAGACCCACTGGACTACATAGCTCAGCACAATGTCCTACTGAACATTCAGATTCATAATGCATCCAATCTCACAACTCACAAGACAACCACTCACAAAGTGACCACGGTCAAAAATCTTATTTTACTTTCCCCAACATTATCAATTCAGCACTAGAAATGATGCTATCCATCTCCTTCACATGATCATCCATAACTGCGGTTTCCCTTCCACTCACACACCATGCCTTCAAAATTATCTCAAGCTCAATGCAAGAGTGAGACACCATATACTTGTCGCCCACAAGCTCCCATTGAGCCAAGCTCTGCGGTTTCCCTTCCACTCACACACCATGCCTTCAAAATTATCTCAAGCTCAATGCAAGAGTGAGACACCATATACTTGTCGCCCACAAGCTCCCATCAAGCCAAGCTCTTGTGTCATAGCCCACCATTGTAGGAGATCCTCACAGCCAAGGTCTCACTAGTTAGCACCTAGCATCCACCTAGCCAAAGGCCTTTCTAGCCTTAAGTCTCTGAGCAATCGTGTGCTCACTTGACTCCTAGCCAACCCATCTCTTCTTCATGCAATAATACCTAGTACTGCGGCTTCTTTCTTGCTGACATCTCCTAGCAAAACAATTCCACCGGTAGCCAAGTAGCTCTTGACCTCCAAGCAACAATTGACACTTTTAGTAAGCCCATGTATTTCCTCCTATCCCCTTTACGTGAAGATGGCCAACAAGTAGAATTCCCATCATCACGGGCTCATGGACTTCATGCGCTCCAGCCCACATCTCGCAAGAGATACTCCCCGGGCTCACGTATCCTCCTTCAACTCCATCGCATTTGTCCTCTACCTGCAGTCGCGATCCCATCAGCAAACATTCCCCCTTACTCCCTGAGCTCATACCATCTCTCTCCACCTCCTCCTCTTCTGAGATCCCTCCTTTCCTGTTACGTGCGCCCCCCCTAGCCAAAAGCCTCTCCTTCTCCTCATATATTTTTTGGCCTCTCGCTAGAGCCATGTAGCCCCTCTCCTTTTTGTGATGATCTCCTACCCCTCTCAAAAGTTCACCATCCTGCCCATCACCTCCAATCCACCCTAGCTCCCCGGTATCCCTTCAGAACGCTGCAGTTTGTAATTGCATCCCACTCCCAAAGCTCTCGGTCACCCCTGTAGTCCTCCTTCCACCTATTGATGGCGCCCTCTTAGCGACTCCCTAGCTCCCAGACTCCGAGAGGCTCCCCCTTCTACACAGTAACCATGCCACCTTCTACCTGTAGTTGCGATGCCTCTCCACACTCCAAGCTCCTCTCCACTACAAGCCTCCTTGCTCTATCAAGAAGAGTCTCCCGTTCTACAGTGCAATCCCCCTAGCCGTTCTTTTTCTGTGCAATCCTTCACCCATCCATGGTTAAGCTCTTAGCCATCCTTCGTGCACTCTCTCAATCCTTCCATAGCCGTCCCCTTTTACATAGCATGCCAGCTCATGAACGAGAAGCCTCCTTTCCTTCCTTACGTAGCATGCAATTTGGGATGCTAGTGATGAAAGAGGTTTGCGTACATATGGAAGATAAGTTCCTTGGGAAAAATATAGGTATTATGTGGACAACGATTCACAAGTGGCTGCCACTAAGAGATCACATAGCTAGGTTGACAAACATCAATCCAAGGTGTATTCTTTGTATGGTAGTCCAAGAAGCTAAAGTTCAATTATTTTGGGGCAAGTCTGATGGCTTGATTGATGTGGAGTAAATAGGACTCAAAATGTTTGTATCAAGAATAAAAAAGACTACCAACAAATGTTTTTTTGCCATTTAGACCAATTTGTTAAGTATGTTCCAAATGGATGACATCCATCAAAAGCAAGTCCCAAATTCACATCATGAGGCTCAAATTTGAATACTATCCATGTCATTAGGGGAGAATTGGGGTCTCAAAAGGGCCTCATAAGGAATGGATTAGGGAATGCTTAGTGGGCTAATGCAAGGGGCTTGGAGGGTCCCAAAGAAGCCTAACCAGCCCAACCTAGGTGGGTTAAGCCCTCATTTGAGCCCACCTCTCCTCCCATCAATGAGGGGAGGGGGCCACTTTTTGAATTTTTAATTTCAAATTTTAATTCTCCCTCCCTCCCTCTCTCTCTCTCTCCCTCCCTCCCTCTCTCTCTCTCTCCCTCCTCCCTCCGTCCTCCCTCCCTCCCTTCCTCCACCTCCCTCCCTCCTCCTTCCTCTCCCTCTCCCTCCCTCCCCCCCTCTCCTCCTCTCCCCTCCTCCATCTTGCTCCTCCTCTTCCCTCCTCCCTCTCCCCTCCTCCTCCTCCTTTTGGCTCCCTCCCTCTCTCTCCCTCCCCCTCCTCCCTCTGTCCCTCCCTCCCTCCACCTCCCTCCCTCCTCCTCCCTCTCCCTCTCCCTCCCTCCCCCTCCCTCCTCCTCTCCCCTCCTCCGTCTTGCTCCTCCTCCTCCCTCTTCCCTCTCCCCTCCTCCTCCTCCTTCTGGCTCCTCCTCCCTCCTTCCTCTCCCCTCCATCTCTAGCCGCCCAGGCTCCCTCTCCTCTGCTCCTCCCTCCTGCAGAATCTCTCCCCTCCTCCTCCTTCTTATAGCATCTCTCCCTCCTCCCTTCTGCAACAACTCCTTCCCTCCCTTCTACTCCTGTTGCCCTAGTCTCCTCCTCCTCTTCCTCTTGCCATGGTCTACTTCTTCTCCTCCCTCTTCCTTGCTACTCTCTCCCTCTAACTGCTCCATCCTTGCTAGCTCTCCCCTACATTTTAGCCTACATCACTGATACCTCTCTTTGAGTACTCATGGCACCATTCGAGGACATATCCAACAAGTACCATGTGACCCTACAGCTGGAGGTAGAATATGCAAGCACACACCATTTGGGATATAGTGGAGCTCCTCAAAGTGTGCTCCATAGCCTTTGATTGCAAGGGAAGAAGCATATTGACCTTTGGGTGGATGGAAACTTGTATCATTTAGACCGTGCCACCCAAAAGAGTCCTTTTCATATAGTGCATGATGTTGTTTGGTTTGTTGGGGCAATGGACATGCTAGATTGCTCAGTTATTGCAATTGATTGAACCATTCTTAGACATTGGCTATGCATGCAAGCGAGGTGCAGAGAGCCCAAGCAGAAGAACTTGCACATTTGGGAAATATTACTATTGTAGCAATGCATAATAGTATGTAGGATCTCCAATTGCAAAACAAAGAACTCAGTGATGACAAAGCATGTGCACTGGACTTGGAGTGACAAGAATTGGAAGAATCAATCCAGAATCTTGCTGAAAGCAAACAAGATTTGGAAAGGTCTATCTATGGCCAAGTTCAACGTGCTGTGGAGAAGGAAAGAGAGAAGTTGATAAAACGAGTATAAAAGTTGAAGGGAACACCTTTGGGAGTGAAGGAGAGGAAAAGACAATTGCAATCCATGGATGCATTGTCAACCAATAGTGGTACCCGAAAGAGGAGAATACGGGCTGCAAGGTTAGTTCCCTAAATTTTCAAAGAAATTTCTTACTCCAAAATATCATGGTGTTGCATTGTTTCCACTAAGACTCATTTGTACTCTACTTTAGGAATTTCATGGAGGATGTGATGGGAACAATGGAAATGGATGATAGTGATCCTTCATATGTTCTAAGAAGTTTAATAATGCCAAGTGATGTCATTGAAGTGTTGAAGGACCCTAAACAAAAAGGGCTACGTGAACAAGCTACTAGAGAGGTAATGAAGGACTTAAGGGACCTAGTGCAAGCAAAGAAGGTGCTTGGAGATTGTGATGCTATTGGTGTAAGTTGTGAAGCTTACAACTTTGTTTTTAAAATTTTCAAGTTTGCTATGGAGGAAAAGTACAAGATTTCTATAATGCCATTGCCAACACCGTGGTTTGTAAGGCTTGCATGTCAAGAAACAAACCAATGTGCTAGAGAAAAGCTTGGAGGATATCATTGTGTAAGTGGCACAATGACTTGGAAAAGTAAAAAGAAATATGGCATCTAAACATTTGAGATTAATGCTTTCAATAATGTTTATGTGGATGTAGAGAATTTGCAAAGAGCCATGGTCAAATTCTATGGGATGAGAGAAGTTAAGAGAAATTCCCTCTTCGCATTCAAATTTATTTTTTCTCGTTTCTATATCCTTACCACAACAAGACAGCACCTACAGACGTGCACACAGATGCGTTTTCATAACTATGAAAAAAACTTACGGACACATCTATTTGCACATCTACAGACCTGCATTTAAAGGCAGATCTATATAGCAGACAGACGCATCTATAGATGCGCCTATAGATGCGCAAATAGACGCTCCACTAGAAATTTTAAAAAACAAAGAGACGCATATATAGACGCATTTGTAGATGCACAAATAGATGCCCTCTTAAACACAGAGACGAATACATAGATGCATTTATAGATGCTTTGATAGATGCTCCACAGAATATTTTTTGTTAATAAAAGCAGAATTTTGTGTGCTTGAACAGAATGTTGTGTATGTTCTATAAGATATGTGGTTACAAGAATCCCATTTCCACATTGTGCAATTCAATTCTTACAACCAACCACATTTTAATTAGCACTCTTGCAAGCACGTCTATAGCCGATGATTACAATTTCGAATAAAACATTACAACTCCAAAACGTTTAGTTCACAAGGCATTAATTGATAGAACGTTGCACAAGAAAATTGAAAGCCAAAAAAATAAAAAGAGTGTATATTAATTCATAGCTCAAAAAGTGCTTGTATGTACATATAGCACGAAGCCAAGCCATGTCCTATGGCTTCTAGTACAAAAAATAAGAGGAGTGTATATACAAGAGAGGCACGAAGCTGGCTAGTGGCTTTAACTACAAAAAAGAGTAGCTAGCACTACTTCTATGACTAATCTAAGTTCTCCACATCCTCGCTCCCTTCTTCGCCCCCTTCTGCACCTCCTTCTTCCTCATCTTCTTTTGCAGGGCCTTGTAAATGAGGGACAACATGTATCAATGTATGAAAAATCAAATCTTTACTTACAATATTGACATTATTTAATTACTTTCAAATACCTTGGGGGGCACTCCACTAGCCCGGATATACTACTCCTTCGTAATCAACCTGTCATCATAGAAGTGCCTCCTGGTATCTTCTCTACGATGGTGGTAGTGGTAGGCTATCTCGATAGGAGTAGGGTACCTACCCACGATATCAAGCTGCAAGATGACACAATTTGCGGAGGGGTTAGTACAAAGAAACAACCTCCTAATTAACTACATAAAAAATATAATTTGAGATCGATACTTAAAAATTGGGCCTCCCATGATTCAACACCCCCTGCTCCAAAATGCATGCTTCCTTATTTCTCCATTTGGATCCTTCGTGCCTCCACGTGCTGCAGACTGGGGTCTGCTCTCGTTGCCTTCATTGCTTTCTTCCACTCATGCTTGTGAGTGGTGTGGGGTGGGGACCTTGGTGGTTGACCTCCCTCGAGCTTGCCAATCTCCGCTAGTGCCTGCCTCTTAAGCGAAGATCTTTTATTGCTGAGTATCGTAACAATCTTTGACTTGGCCCATTTATTTGTGAACTGAACATTGGGGGGATTGGGATACCTAGAGCGAACAGCAATGAGGGTCTCATCAGCCAACCTTTTTGGATGGTCTTTCTAGTGAATAAAGCAATCTTTGTAGTTGTTAGCAATTATAGAGCACATGAAGGCCATGATGTCCTTCCCCCGTGCATCCATCAAGATGCCTCCTGTCTGATTGATGTCATAGTAGATCGTACCATCACCCTCTGGCACGTCTTCATCCTCTGAATCATCCTCGTCCCCACCACTACTTCTCCCAAAGCATTGTGCCATGCATCCCCCACCGCTCTCCATGCTACTACTCCTGCTACCGTGTTGTGTCGAGCTAGTACGCTGGCACTTCGTATCTAGAGAAGCGACTCTCGACTGCACGAGACTACGCTAACCACTCGTAGTTGGAGAACTGAGTCTTAACTGCACGGATGCAGAAGGGCCTCCTGATGGCATGGGGAAAGGGCCTCAGCTCTGTAGCGGGCTGGGCTATCTCGACTCCACTGGGGTAATCTCAGCTGGTGTGGGGTTGGGGTGGTTTGGAGTCTATAGTGCCGACTCCTGGGGGGTGTTTAGAGTACCCGTCATGTAGTCGTATAAGACCCCAAGACTGGGAGGGTGCCCCAAAAGGTCATATAACTTTGAAAGATGGTCTCTCGAAGATCAGGTGAGGCTGAAGAGCTTCCTGGCCACATGATGAACTGAAGAAAAGAAAAAAAGAAGATTACGGGCTATCGGAGCGCCCCCGAGGTATTTGAAAGTAATTAAATAATGTCAATATTGTAAGTAAAGATTTGATTTTTCATACATTGATACATGTTGTCCCTTGTTTACAAGGCCCTGCAAAAGAAGATGAGGAAGGAGGTGCAAAAGGGGGTGAAGAAGGGAGCGAGGATGTGGAGAACTTAGATTAATCGTAGAAGTAGTGCTAGCTACTCTTTTTTGTACTTAAAGCCATTGGCTATATACACTTTTATTTTTTGTACTTGAAGCCACAGGACATGGCTTGGCTTCATGCTATATGTACATACAAGAACTTTTTGAGCTATGAATTAATATACACTCTTTTTATTTTTTTGGCTTTCAATTTTCTTGTGCAACATTCTATCAATTAATGCCTTGTAAGCTAGACGTTTTGGAGTTGTAATGTTTTATTCAGAATTGTAATCATTGGCTATCGACATGCTTACAAGAGTGCTAATTAAAATGTGGTTGGTTGTAAGAATTGAATTGCACAATGTGGAAATGGGATTCTTGTAACCACATATCTTACACAACATACACAACACTCTATTCAAGCACACAAAATTTTGCTTTTATTAACAAAAAATATTTTATAGAGCATCTATAAACACGTCTCTCTATTTAAGAGGGCATCTATTTGTGCATCTATAGATGCGTCTATATATGTGTCTCTCTATTTTTTTTTAATTTTTAGCGGAGCATCTATTTACGCATCTATAGGCGTGTCTTTATGTGCATTTGTCTGTTATATAGATGTGCCTTTAGATACGGATCTATAGATGTGCAAATAGACGTGCATGTAAGTTTTTTTTTAAGTTATGAAAACATGTCTGTGTGTGCATCTGTAGGTGCTTTGTCTTGTTGTGTTTGAAAAGACCTTTAAATGGTAACTAAATTTTAATCGTAAAGTTTTATAAGCATTGTACATCACCTATATGGTAGAACATGCACTTTGCTCATTTTCAACCATGCATGATGTATAATTGTCCAAAAAATATGTATTGCCACTCCCATCACCATATTCGCTTGAGGTCTTCTAGGGAGCACCTCAATGGGAGCTAGTTTGTCAATACCTATGAATCCTAAGGATGTCACCTTCCCCCTTTCTCCTTGTCACAATTTCCTTCCTAGACAATTTGATTTGGAGTTTGCTCCCTTGGCTATTCAAGCAAGGTCTTCATGCTAGTGAAAAGTGGGGAGAATACTCTTGGTTGGCACATCTCACTGTAGGGTTTTAGGTTTCACCTATGTATATCTTTGTAGGTTTTTGCACCCTCCAAGAGAACATGCTAATGCTATGTGCTACGAGTGCCAGTAGAAGGGTCATTATTGCATGGAATGTCCCTCGAAGGGTGAATCTTCTAAGTGAATCAAGCATTGAGGATTTTGACATGGAGATCCTTAACCTCGGGAAAAGAAGTTGTACCACCTCGAATCCCTCTCCAAACAGTGGCCCTGGCCGCCCTAGGAAGAAGGTGTCGTTCTTAGAGCCCTCAGATGCTGAGATGGCAGACCCACCAACAAAGAAGACTAAAAGATCTCACAAGAGTAAGTGAACACCCTCGGATTTTGCCATCGGCTCGGGGCAAGAGGACTATTCGGTCATTCAGGACCTTGCTCATCGGTCTTTGAGCATCATGCTCCCTCAACTAATAGCATTAAACCCTAAGGTGAGACATGAGCTGCAGCAAGGGCTCTCAACAAGGAGGAGCAAGAAAAAGGGAAAGGTACGAGAGGTCTCTTCTATCCCTAAAGAAATTGATCAGCACCCACATACAGTAGATGTCATCATAGATAATTGCCGTGTCAAAAGTGTGTGTGTTGATGGGGGAGCTGCATGTAATATCATGGTGCCCTGAATCATGAAGAAATTGAATTTGAAATGCATAAGGCATTCCTCCAATTGAATCAAGGAGCAGATGGTCGACGACTCGTCGCCACCTTGGGATCATTGAGGATTTGCCCATCACTGTCAATGGGTTGACCACCACCATCAATTTCTATGTAGTGGACATCAAAGATACAGGCAGGAGTTACCCAACCATACTCGGGAGACCATGGTTAAGAAAGAGTGATGCAGTCAGCTATTGGAAGATAGGACAAATGTCTTTTGGTGCTTCTAAGGAGAAAATCCCAGTGCAACCAGGTGCCACAGAACAAGAAGAAGAAGAGGAGCAAGACAATGATACTCTCTCATCCTCGGTGTTTGAATCAATGGAAGAATCAGATGGGGGGAGGAGTTCTTAGAGGAGGAAGTTTACATGATGGGGGTGTCTTCGACCCCGCCACCTATAAAAAAGGTAATAGCTAGTCTCAACAGCTTGAATCTATGCTTTCCCTTAACCTCACTCCGAGTGAGAAAGATGAGTTCCTAGAAATGTTCAAAGATTTCCCTGACCTCTTCCCAATTTGAAATTTTTTTATCCCATCACTTTCTTTTTTTTTCTTTCTATCCACAGAGGGATTGGATTGAATCAATGGTGGAGGACTATTTTTGAAGTTGATGCCTCTTATACTTGATTTTCTTTGGTTCTACTCAGTCTATTTAGCACTGCCTTTGTAAAGATCCTTCAGGCGCCATACGACTGCCATAGAGCAGAAGATAGAGATGAAGCCTGATGCAAATCATGTGGCTCATAATTATCAGAGATTAGGGCCCCTACAGATCGATTCTCATGATGGATTTTGTGGAGGCCATTATGCCGGTGACTATATAGCTAAGAAGATTTTACATGCTGGGGGTACTACTGGCCGACCTTATTCAACGATATCACTATGTATTGCAAAACTTGTGAACCATGCCAATTCTTTAGTAGGAAGGATTTGTGTCCTGGGCAATATCACCTAGTGATGTCCATCCATCCGTTCTAGAAGTGGGAATAGATTTTGTTGGGCCCCTGCCCATGACTGCCCGCAAAAAGAAGTATCTTCTGGTAGCCACTCAGTATGTCACTAAGTGGGCTGAAGCTATTTCCCTCCCCCCGTTGTAAATGGTAAGGCAGTTTCAAATTTCATATTTGAACGTATTCGCACAAGGTTTGGAACACCCATGGAAATAGTATCTGACCATGGGAGTCCATTCTTAAATGAAGCAGTGGAGTTGCTCATGGATCGCATGGGTATTGATCACCGCACTTCTAGCATCTATCATCCACAGCATCCATGGGACAAGCGGAGCAGACCAACGGCCTCCTTTGTGAAACCATGGGGAAAATGGCCACAGGGAATAGGAGCCAGTGGGATCAGAAGGTCACCAAAGCCGTGTGGGCTTACAACATCACTTATAAAATGTCTACAGGTCACACTCCTTTTGAGTTGGTGTACGGTACTGAGGCAGTTTTACCACTAGAGATAGAGATTCCAGCCTTGAGATTAGCACGAGAACAAAGGATGACAAGAAATGAACATGTAGAGGCCAGGTTGGTATAACTTGAGAAGCTAGATGAAATTTGATGCCTTGCACTCCATCAAACAAAGATCCAAAAGAGCCGACAAAAGGCCCGCATGGATGGATTGGACCACCAGATGGATAAAAAGTTCCTTCCACTGTGGACTGGTCCATACACAGTCATCAAGGAATGTAGCAATGGGTCTGTACAAGTTCACGAGCTGCATGAGCCATATGGCAAGAAGGTGATCAACAAGCATTCTCTCAAGCCCTTCTTTGTGCGTGGTCCCAGGCATGGAAATGCTGTGCATTCCCTACCTGGGAGGGGAACTATTATGGATAAATTTGACCAAAGTAAAAGGCATAAATATGTGTGTGCTTGTATGTGTGGCAATAGTATAATAAAATATGGTGTGCATAGGGCCCATGATTGAGGTGGTAGGGCATGACCATGTGCCACCCTTCCACGTAAGAGGACCCATAAGGTGTGTTGTACATAATCCATGGTAGTTATATTCTTCATATCAAAGGCCTCATGCAACTTGGCCTTTAATGCATCTAGCTCATAAGTATTCTTGCTAGCCAATAGCATATCATCCACATATAGTGCCAAGATTATCAAGCTATTATTCTTAGCCCTTTTAGTGTAGAGGCAGTGATTCCAAGGGTTTAATCTGCTTCTTTTGAATAAGCACATCCCTTATTTGTTCTTTCCACAAAGAAAAGTTTGTCCCATCAAACTTTTTAATGCTAAAAAGCTCCTTTGCAAATGAAGCAAAAATCCCAAATGCTAGTGCCTACAAGAGAGAATCACACCAAATACCAGGTGCACCCAAATGTGTATGCCATAATAGAGTGAAATATCACCAAATCTCATGTCTCAAAGCATCTGACTCATGTGCATATACTATGCATCCATATGAGCAAATCTGGCCCAAAAGAAAATGCCAACTGCAATGGCAATCCAAAATGCCAATAAGTGCCAAATGACTCAAGCATAAACACCGTCCACTGGCATATGCATTAAAAATATCTCATCCAAGAGAGCATAGCACTATCAGTGCATCACCTGCAATGTGTCAAAGCTGTCCCTCAGAATAAAATAGCATCCATGTGCAAAGCGTCCATAAAAATAGCATCCCACAAGGCAATTTAGGCCTATCAGCACATCCAATAAGGACCGCAATGCATCCAAATGGCCTATAAATCATCCACTACAACCCAATGTACACCACGAATGAGTGCACACTGCTCAAACTACAACTAGAGTGATCTGCATAAGGTATGCTCAAGAAATCATAGTCCCACAGTAATGACCACTACTAAAAATAGAACCTGAGATGCCTCAAAACATGGGCGCCATTGCATAATCGCACTCAACAAGAAAATCTGCAAATATCTCTCTTCTGTCGGAACTCCAAAATCCCAACCGATGAGTGAGAAATGGGAGTCAACACTTATCCACAACCATGTGGCATAAATCTAAGGTTTCAAAACCTTAGAATGAAAAATGGATAACAGAGAGACAAAATCGAATACACAGATCTATAACTCTGAAAATCCTCCACCAAATCGTGTAAGAATTGACAGGTAAGGGTTTTTGGGCGTCTGAAAGACGATTGGTCTCAATCATTGGGTCCAACACACGGACTGAAAAACATTTTTGGAAATAGAGCTATTTGTAAACTTTACTGGAGTGCGAATGATGAGCAACATAGAAGTTTTAGGACCTCCTGAGTCCACCAAAACTGACAGATCTATAAATGGTTACTCCAAACTTGAGTTCCAACACCCGAGCAAAAAAACGCAGAAAGTGACACAGTGAGTCAAAAATCCAATGAAATGATCCCAGATTTAAAAATGAAGGTGTTTCCAAGCTCCTGAAGTGAAGTGGACACCAAAAACAAGCAATAGTTGCCTCTACAAGTCAATACGGAGTCTCTGTCATCGAATGGAACAGGGAAAAGCTCAAAAAACGACTTTTTTCTTTGAAAACACTTAACAGGCTCTCAAAACCACTTCGCAAAACCAAAGTGACTTTTCCAAAGGTTCCTCCAAGGTCTCTACACACTCGGATGTAAGTAAAGTCACCCACAAAGCTTCCCATAGAGCTTCTCCTTCCTCCCACAGAGCTACTGAGCTTCAAGTATTCATGCACGCTCAGCTAGATCACCCGGGCTCTGATACCAATTGAGAGTGCTCTTAACAAAAGCAAGAACGGAAGAGGGAGAGAGAGAAACAGAGAGCCACACAAGTTTTGGTGGGTGCAGAACACCCTAATCTTCTTTTTCATTCATTTATATATGTGTTTGAGTATTGTACATAACTGGGGTAAAGGCATAGTGACCTTTAACCCCCACATATTATATTGGATTATTCCCTCCAGGTAGCATAGGCCCATGTGGGGGGGGTATAGAAAGTCCAAGAATGCAAGTTAAATAATGGGAAAGTAGGATGAGGTGGCAAGATTCCTTGTGCCAACCCTCCACTTGTCCTCCTAAATGTTTGAACGTATTATAAAATTGGGAAGAGAGCAAGGGAGTATCTTAGACTTGGGATATGGGGGTTGATTTATGTGGAAAAATGAGGCAAAGTGTTGTCACACACAATTGAGAGTGTGTAACCACCTAGCCCACATGGGAGACTCTTCCACACACACCATGCATGTGGGAAGATGCATTGATTAGGAGAGACCCCCTCTCTTGGCTATAAAAGGAGGGGCTATTCCTTGATGGAACACGCTCATTCTTGTAAAGCCACCTAGCTAGTACTTTGATTTCCCCCCCTCATCCTTCCTTTCAAATAAAGCATGACTCTCTTCCCTTGATGTCTCCATCTTTACATTCCACCTCCCATCATGTACATGCTCCTCTTTTCCCTCTCCCTTCCCCCTTGTGGCATAGTCTCTCTCTTCATTCCCACCCCTCTTAATCCTTTTTCCCCAACTATGTTAATGCTTCTTCCCTCATGTTACCTTTTTCTCTATGGCCCTTGAGCGTCGCCATGCCTCGCATCTAGCATCATGCCTCGAATTCTTTTCTAGTTAATAATGCACACATGGATGCGCTTGTAATCCAACCCTCCAAGAGAAGTCACATGTTGCCTTGCCATATCTCTTGAGGTTGGTAATTATTCTCCCTTGGAAGTATTTTAGACAATATCTTGCACGTGAAGACCATAAATGAGAAAAAGTATTCTAGTGATTGACCCACTCGGGGGGTGTACTACTAAAAAATTCTACATATCACATGCATTCAAAGGGTATTAAAAAATAACCTCAACTAAAATATGATGAAGAAGACAATGAAGAAGGGAATGAGGATGTGGATGACTTAGATTAGTCATAGAATTAGTGCTAGAATTAGTGCTAGCTACTCTTTTTTGTACTTGAAGCCATTGGCTTGGCTTCATGCCTCTCTTGTGTATACACTCCTCTTTTTTTTTGTACATGAAGCCATAGGTGGCTTGGCTTCATGCTACATGTATATACAAGTACTTTTTGGGCTATGAATTAATATACATTCCTCTTATTTTTTTGGCATTCAATTTCCTTATGCAATGTTCTATCAATGTCAATGCCTTGTGAACTAAATGTTTTGGAGTTGTAATGTTTTATTAGGAATTGTAATCGTCAGCAGTAGATGTGCATGGAATCATGCAAATTAAAATGTAGTTGGCTGTAAGAATATGTAAAAATGCATGCCCATTTGGTCTCTCTATGGCCAATATTCATGCAATCTCCATGTGGTGCACAGATCCTCCCTTATGCTCAAGGAATCTCATGTCCCAATCAAACGATCCCAAATGGTAGATGCCACATGTTCTTGAAGATATGCATGGGATCAAGCAGGTGATTGATCTTGAGGTGGGACCAATATGGTAGTCGATAAAATATGGAGTATCTAAACAAAATATGGTTAGTAGCATGTAATATTTATTTCCATTCAATATAGCACACAATAGTTACAATCCCTTACCAACTCATGCCATGTGGAGGAGGAGTCACTGAAAGGTCCCAAATTTTCTTCCAATCTCCTACGATGAGTAATTGTGGAGGGACTTCATTCTGAGGGGCAACATATCTAGGATGATCAGGTGGGAGAAATCGATGGTGATTTTCGTAGATGACCTTCTTCAAGTCCTCTTGCCATGAAATATCTAGCAAAGGACAACAAACAAGACATGCATGGTAACCCGATGTAGTGAGACCTAAACAACAGACGCAATTGTGTAAGCAAGGTGGGTCCTCAATGCCACATAAATTGCATACTCATAATTAGAAGTTCAATGCTTACCTCAACACTCGCCACAGACTAGGAAGTCATGCATCATCCACATCAACAATGCCTTGCAAATGAAGTCTCATGACGAGGGATGCCTACTCACGTCATACACCTTGATACCTCTCCAAAGTATCTCCAACTCATCAATTTCAATTGGGTAGAGGAGCTTTAAGAATTGTAATCCCTGGTACGTCTTTGACTTTCACCTAGCCTGGCAACAAGATTCCTATTGTACCAGTGAGATAAACATTCTCAAAGCTCAATTCTCAATGCTCATTGAGAATTGTAAGATTCCTATTGTACCAGTGAGACAAACTCATAGAATTTGACTTGGAAGGTTAAGCTACGAATAACTTGAGACCTGATTGTGTTGGAGCATTACTCCATGGGGACCGATGCCCATGTCTCCTTGATGAATGCATAGTCTGTAGGCTACCTAGATCCTCAACATGTGTTGCAATGGAGACTCGGTTTTGTAGCCTAAGGTCTCTGTGGAGCTAGTGGTTTGTCCAAATAGAGACCATGAGTGGCACAGCATTGAATGCATTTGTGGCACATGCAAGCATTGTAGTTTGAAGTTGAAGAAGAAGATATTTCATGTCTATCCAAATGAAATGAGGGAAGACAACCATGTTGCTCTAAAATGGAAGAGATTTGAAAATTGTCAATGTTGAAATATCTGATAAAAAGAGATGACTACTATCGTATAAGAGCACTTGGCCAAGGGAGCTTATAAGACACGTGGGTCAATCCATCCCAAGATATGTGCTTCACAATTTCATGGCCAGCTGGCACGATAAGCAGTTCAAGACGTGCCCTGCTAATTTTCCCCATGATACTATTGTCTTTGTCATAGATCTCACTGAAAATTATTCATTTTAAGAACAAGATGAGATACAACGTGCTCATTGGTACAACAAGCAAATAACAATTCTTGTGGATATCATATACAATAATTTTCTTATTTCTTCTATTGATGCCAATCTGCTTGTTGACTCACAGGAGTCTAGGTCAGTGCAAAGCACATACCATTTATACATTTTAGATGATAGGTAACATGACACCTTATTTGTGCAGCATGCTTTTCGAATTCATTAGGAATGGATGAAAAAAGAAAATCCCCATGCAAAAAATATAAAACAACATTGGGTGGGGTCAAATGGTGCTGCCTCTCAATTTAAATCACCGTGAGGATTCTACTTTGTCTCAAGGTTCAAATCCTTGACCGATCTAGACATAATGCAAAATTTATTTGAGTCTAGCCATGGCAAGGGTGGACATGATGAATGTGGTGTTTTTATTAAGAAATATCTATTTAAACATCAATTAAAATGCCCTCAAGAAAATCTCAATGATGCCCATGATGCTATGACATGGCTTACAGCCAACCTCTCCACAGGCGTGCATTCAACATACACTAAATAAAGCCTTTCTCATAGGCTGAGGGTATCCTCTTGCCTTTCGCAGTCTGCCCAAAATCTTCTCTATCTCCTCTTGTGTCGTGGCCTAAGGAGCCTAAGGGGCCTCCACTGAGGGAGGGAGCATGGTTGATGTCCTTGGAAGGGGTCTACCATCTCCTGTTTTATCATCTCGCATGGTTTGATTTTCATGTGCATGCTTTAAGGGATAGTTGGAGCCGGTGCCTGTAGCTCCTCCTTCACCTTTATCACTAGCCTTTCTTCATTGTAAGGACTACATGAGATGTTCTTTGTGAGTCTCTGGCCACCACGGGCCCATCTGAACTGGAAGGGCCAGTCTAGCACTTAAAAAGAACAAAAGAAAAGGAATTATTTGCTGTTCTTTCATCGATCAACTATTGGTTCAGTTCTAGATCAAAGTAGACTAGATTGCCATAGAGGGGACGCTTTGAATTTCCCCAAGTTGCCAATCTAAGCCATGCCCGAAATTCTCGACTAGTACCTACTCGGAGTCAATCCATAGGCTCACATACGGCTTCACATCATTACATTACCTGAAACCTTACATTCATCAGTTCAGTGAGTAGACTTCAGAGAGTTTAGAGGCATTGCAGATTATTTCACTGGGTAGATAGCATTTGATTTCACACACAAATGCCACCATTGTAAAACCTATTCGGCTATTTCATGCAATCGTGCACATCATTTCAGCCTTGTAAAGCCTCTTGGCTATTCCTGGCATCATTGCCACAAGCCTTGTAATACAGATTAGATTTTATATACTGCAATTCTATCTTCACCGACGGTTCAGAGATTTCACTTGGCATATTCAATGTATTTACAGTTGATTCATACAGAGATTTTTCACGACACTTTTTGAGTACATTTCTTGCACCATGTCGACTAGCAACCTCAATCTGGAGGCATCTGCTAAGTTAGACAACTCCAATTATGGTATATGGAAATACCGAATGGAGACCATTCTTGTACTTCAGGACAAACGAGAGTATGTCGATGGGTCTACACCTAGACCATTAGATGATCCAGCTACCAGTAGCTCTACTCCATCTATTGTCACAACACTAGCAACAGGATCTACATCTACACAAACAGTTTCTGCACCAGTAGCAGATCCTACCATTGCCCGAGCTCAAGCAGAATGGGATAAGAAAGACAAGTATGCCTATCACCTGATCAAGCAAAATGTGCAAGATGTCATGCTAGGACAGCTCAACACAGTCAAGACATCAAAAGAAGCATGAGATATGTTTGCAGCTCTCTACGAGTCCAAGAACACATCTAGGATTCTCACCCTAAGAAACCAGATCAACCAGAGCTTCCGCAACAGTAGTGAAACCGGTCATGCTTATGTACTCCGCATCAAAGACTACAACAATCAACTTGCAGCAGTAGGAGAGACTATAGACCCCGTAGAAATGGTTCAAGTCATTCTGAATGGACTAGGAGAGGGATACGAGAATCTAGTCCAGAGTATTGCCATCCAACAGTAAATTTCGACACTAGAAAAACTTCAATCAGTCCTACTTGGTGAAGAACTCAGGACTCAGGCCATTCAAGCACGTAAAGGTCATTCTAATGATCAAGCATTCACAACTTCAGACAGAAGTAGAGGCAAAGGCAAAGACAGAGGTAGATCATACCAGAAAAGTGGTCATCATCAGCAACAAAATCAAAGTTAGCATCAACATCAACATCAGCATCAGCATCATCCTCAACAACATTAGAATCAACAGAGGAAATCATTCCAACCGAGGAAGATTCCAAGGACGAGGGAATGCATCCACCAATGTGTCAAAATTCAGTGCAACTACGGTCACAAGTTTGGACACTATGAAAGAGATTGCTGCAAGAAGCAGTACGACCAAGGCGATCAATCCAGCAGTAATCGAGGGAATTCCCAAGGCAGAGGAAATCATCGTGGTGGACATTCTAGTCACAGTCATTTTGCAAATGAACATGGAAATATATTTCTTGCAATCGAGAAATTGCATCAAACTGATACAATGTACCTAGACAATGATTTCAATCCCAAAGAGGATTATAGCTATCAATTCAACCAAGTGGAACAGGATCCTTGGTACATCGATAGTGGTGCATCATCTCATATGACAAATCATCAAGAATGGTTCACAAAAATGAAACCATTAGAAGGACAAAAAAATGTCATCTACAGAGCAGACAATACACCAAATCTAGTTCAAGGGACAGGTGTAATCTCTATGAACAATTTCACTGGTACAAAAGGATTAGTGAAAGATGTGCTCTATGTTCCAAAGCTCAGCAAGAACCTTTTTTTAGTAGGTCAAATTATGGAACACAATTACAAAGTCATCTTCGATGATGATGAATGCACTATCAGAGACAAATCCAAAAGATGTCAACTAGTAGCAAAAGGTGTCAAAGAAGGATGCTTATATAGAATGATAGCTACAATACCAGATAAGCATGCCATGTCAACTCAAAGGCAATAGATGCCACTATCTGCAAAATGGCACAAGAGATATGGTCATGTCAACTTCAAGTACTTGTTAGATTTCAGGAATCAGAATATGACAATTGGGATTCCGAAGCTACAGTTTCTTGGAAAGGTTTGCGAAGCATGCTACTTCGGCAAACAAAAGGGAACCAATTTTGTCAGAAGTACCTCTCGTGCACGAGGTATTCTTGATTTGATACATACAGATGTATGGGGTTATGCCTAGACCTGCAGCATTAATGGTTCACTTTACTACTTGACCTTCATCGATGACAATAGCAGATATTGTTGGGTCTACTTTCTGAAAGAGAAATCTAAAGTGTTTTTCAGATTTCAAGAATTCAAAGCCATGGTAAAAAACCAAATAGGCAGAAAGATCAAGGTCATGAGATCAGATAGAGGAGGTGAATACATGTCTTCAGTATTCATGAACTTTTGCAAAAGTCATGGCATTCGAAGACAATTCACATGTGCAGATACTCCTCCAGCAGATTGCAAGAGCTAAAAGGAAGAATGGGACTTTAGTAGACAGTGCTAGAGCAATGCTTAGTGAAAAGCATCTTTTGAATTAGTATTGGGCAGAAGCAATAGCTATAGCTAACTACTTGCGTAATCGGCTTCCTACCGAACCGATACAGGGTATGACTCCTTATGAAGCATTCACTGGACACAAGCCACACATTGGGCATCTCCGTATATTTGGTTGCATAGAATATGCCCACATACATGATGACCATCGCATAAAATTGGATACGAAGTCATGCAAATGCATCATGGTTGGCTACAGTGAAGAAAGCAAAGCATACAAATTGTATAATCCCATCAACTGCAAAGTCATTATCTCCAGAGATGTAATCTTTGATGAGGAATCAGAATGGAAAACCTCACCTACACAGGAGATAGAAGCATCGACTTCACAGTCATCGACAGAACAACTTGATGAAGAAGAGCAAGAATTGCCAACAACACCACAAGCAGAGCCACAGCAGCTCAGATGGTCTACTAGGGAAAGTAGACCTCCAGGTAGATTGACATATGCTCAGAAAGGCAAAGCAATTCAGGTGAAACCACCAACTATGCTCTTATGACTACCATCATGGCTACACAAGAGCCAGTGTACTTTGAAGATGAAGCAGACAAGCCAGAATGGTAAACTGATATGAATGAAGAAATGGATGCTTTGTATAAGAATAATACTTGGGAATTATGTGACCTTCCACTAGGAAAGAAGGCCATAGCAAACAAATGGGTATTCAAAGTGAAGTACAATCCAGATGGAAGTATTCAAAGATACAAATCCAGACTAGTTGCAAAAGGATTTGCACAACAATATGGTCAAGACTATGATGAGACTTATGCTCCAGTAGCAAAGATGGATTCCATACGGTTCTTGATATCACTAGCGACACTCAACAAATGGAATGCTCAATGGTTATCTAGACGAGGAAGTCTACATGCAACAACCAGCAGGTTATGTTGAACCAGGAAAGGAGAATAAGGTTTGCCATCTCAAGAAAAGTCTCTACAGCTTAAAACAAGCACCCAGAAGTTGGTACAGTAGAATCGACAAGTATTTTGCTGATCTGGGATACATGAAGTCCAATGCAAATCATACTCTCTACTACAAAGTTCAAGGGGAAGACATTACTATTGCACTTTTGTACATAGATGATCTGATTGTGATAGGAAGCAAGGATAGCTTCATCAGAAAATTGAAACAAGACTTATCTATAGAGTTTGACATGAAAGATCTTGGACTTATGCACTATTGTCTTGGAATTGAGTTCAAGAGAAATTCAGATAGCACATTCATTAGTTAGCTCAAGTATGTTGACAGTCTCCTGAAGAAGTTTCATATGGCAGATTGCAAGATTGCAGCCACTCCCATGGAACAGAGTTTGAAACTTTCTAAAGATTCAAAAAAGCCTACAGTCAATGACAGATACTACAGGCAACTCATTGGATCTCTTATATATCTGACAATCACACGGCTAGATATTTGTTATGCAGTACGCTCACTAGCATAGTTTATGGCAAATCCAAAATAGTCTCACTGGAATGCAGCCAAAAGAGTCTTGAGATACATCAGAGGTACAAGACAGTTTGGGATAGAATATAGAGGAAGTCATCCACGGTTTCATGGATACTGTGATAGTGACTATGCTGGAGATCATGAGACCAGGAGATCGACATAGGGATATGCATTTTTCCTTGGTCAAGGTGCTATATCATGGTTGTCAAACAAACAGCCAACTGTTTCTTTGTCTTCGACTGAAGCAGAATATAGGGCACTCACTACAGGTGCATGTGAGGCTATATGGATCAGAAGACTATTGTCAGAAATAGATTACTTTAATGAGTCAAAGCCAACAACAATATATTGTGATAATCAATCGGCTCAAGCATTGGCCAAAAATCCAGTATATCACTCCATGACAAAGCACATTGATGTCAGAGAGCACTTCATCAGAGAAAGAGTGTTACTTGGCGACATCATAGTGTAGCATTGTGATAGCAAAGAAAATGTTGCAGACATCTTTACCAAACCACTCGATAAAGAGCTATTCGAGAAACACCGACTAGCTCTTGGTTTGACATAGAGGAAGGACATTCCCATTAAAGGAGTCCTTTGATGATTCCCCAAAATCATCATCTTGAGGGAAGGCCTACTTCATGATGTTGATCTTGAGGGAAGGTGTTGAGAGTTCATGCTCAACATCATGTGATCATGTGTGCATAGCACCATCACGTGATCATATGTGCATAGCACTAACCTTATAGAGTGCTATAAAGGAAAGGGTTAGATCCCCTAACCCTAACCCTAAAAGGGTTTGTATATATTCTATTTTTTCAACTAAATCTAGTGTACATTTAGTCATTTGTGGTGTGCTCTCTAGCTATGCCCTCTCTCCTCATCTCCACTCTTCTCCTCTCCCCTCTTCATATTTTGTCATTAGCTAGCTATACTCATTGAGTCGATGTCCTCTTTGTTTAGGCATAATCTAGACTATATAAATGCCAGCACACATAAGATATATGAGGAAATCATGCTTCTCATGTAACACTTTTACACAACTCATTTCACAACAAACATACCACAACCAAAAAGAAAGCCAAATCTCCACTAGTTCTTCACACAACTTTTCTACACATGTGAAGGAATGTAAATATAAATAGAACATGAAAAATAGATATTGTCATAACAATGGATGCACATTGCATCACAACAATGGATGTACATTGCAATGTGAGAAAGAGGGGAAATCAAATTTTGAATCTAGGGCAAGTGTTTCATGGGGTTTGTTGGAAAACACCTCAAGAAATATAGTTAGAACAAGTTGAAAGGAAAGGTCAGTGAGAATGATTGAGCAGCGGGGAACAAAAAGTGGACAAGAGGTGTGAGTGGGATGGCATGTGGACTCACTTGTATGGTAGTACAGCTAAAATGAGTTCTACGTGGATGCATAAAGAGCGAGGGACATGCCCTTTAACATAATATTAGAGCTGGATGATCAAACTAGCTATCACAAATAAAAATGTAATAAATGATTGCATGGTGTGCTAGCTCTAAAGAAAGAATAGACTTAAGGGTAGCACAAACATGATTCTAAAATTTAAAAATAATATGTATAATCAAAGTAGGAAGAAGTAGTACACTTTTAATTCAACCTGTGGAGATGATGTGTCTTGAAAGATTATCTCATGTGTAAATAATTAGCTATAGTGATAAGTTTTATTCCGATGCACGGAGCATAATGAGCAAGCTAGGAGAACACCAATTTTGTAAGTAGGCCCCCCCTAAAGGGCACACACATGATAAGTAAAGGTTATGCTCTAGTGTCATCTTGATGAGTTGGTAGAGTTGCAAGCGTGCAAGGAAGTGGAGAGACACCCATTTGTTCCTTGATTGTGGTAAATAGTTGGGGAATTGTTTTGAAGATGTTTGCCATTTCGTGCATCCCATTGCTAGAATTAGATCCTCCACACACATTTGAGGTGGACCAAATAGAGATCTTTGGGTTAAGCCCTTGGATACAGTGCATGTCTTGAAAAACACAGTGAGCCCCTCTTGTTGCCTCACCAACCCCTCTTGAGTTTTGCCCTTTAACAAAATATTACAGGTAGATGATCAAACTAGCTATCACAAATAAAATTGCAATAAATGAGTGCATGGTGTGATTGTTATGAATAAAGAATAGATTAAAGGGTAGCACACACAACAACACAAAACAACTATAGACGCGCTTGATAGACGCACAAAATAGCAGCCGCGTCTATAGGCGTTCCTTGAATAGAGAAATTACGAGTGCGTCTAATAGCTCATCTATTTGCACATGTATTGACACGTCTATTAGCATGCCTACACTGAGAAATTACGGACCCATCTAACGTTGCATCTATCAGCGTGTCTATTTGTGCGTGTATTAGCGCGTCTACACTGAGAATTAGACGCATATTTAGACGCAAAACAGAGAAAACAGAAAGTGAGATTTTGGTGTACATCGCTGCTTTCCAAACATTTCCCATGATTACCAAACACATAATTTTAACAAAAACATCAATGCTTTTTTGCAAGCCCACATATACAAGAATTAAGTGAGGTGAGGAGAATGAGACAATATGTAAAATAGTTTTTCCAATATCAATGATGGGCTACGGTTCAATCTTATCCTCAATGAGATCAACCCTTGCCAAACTATTTACTTCAAAATCCAAACAATTGTTTGGATCTACAAATACATTCAACCCATTACTACTTGTGCTACTCATGTGCTCATCGAAATCAGCATCACCAATGGTAGGCTCCTCCTCATGGGTAATGGCCTCAATATCTATATCTCCTATCTCATGATCATCCTCCTCTCTCGTATCATGGTCATCATCACCTCCATGGCCATGATCATCCTCCATACGCTCCATATTAGTAAATGTACTATACATCACTTTGAAACGTGGCATAATAGGTATGACATGCCACCATCTATTATTATCCACCATTGGTTGATAGACAACCTAATTCGAACACAAATACAATCATATTATTTTCCTTGCATCGAAGGTATCAAATATTTAAAAGCGAGTATTTTTATATGTGTGCACAGTACCTGTTCACATTGTTGCGGTGGTACTAGTGTGTCCTTCCTACTTTGCCAAAACTTTGTGGAGTCAATAGTTACAAAGCCACTTGCATGGCATTTGATTATTGCATTAGGGCCTCTTTCCACCATGTCCTTAAACCACTTTACATCCAAAACATACACAAAGAAGCATTGAAATTCAAGCTTAATAATATTTTGGATTATGCCAAAATAATCATCCATGGCTCCATTGGCTCCCTCAAAGCTAGTAATGATGCCGCAATCTTGTGTGGTTCTCTTTCATCAATCAGTTGTGTTCGAAAATGCTTGCCCTCACACCATATAGCATTGAACATAGTGCACTACACCAAGAAAAAATCAATTAAATAAGCAATCTAAATTATTGAAAGCTCCTAACTTTTCATAACATTCTATATACCGACCTTGCTCATGCATCCCGTAGCATACTCCCATTCTTCCATTGTGATATGCATCCCCTCATCTTTCTCTGCTTTCTCCATTTTGTCAAGTAGCCAATCCACATGAATATCCTTTGTAAGTGCTCTTAGATACCAAGGGTATGGCACACGAGATCTGTGGTGTGTATGAAAGAGGGCCCTTTCTTCTTGTCTTCTTGCCTTTGCATCCTCGTATCTTTTCACCCATCTTTTCATCACATCACTATTAAGCATGCAATAGAGGTTGATATTATTAAGCAACTCCGTGTCTATTACTTTGTTTCATCCTTTACCTTAGGGCACAATAGAGGTCATCCTTAGGTCTTCATCATCTCTCCATAGTCGTGGGAGAGAGCTATCCACATCAACAAGAAACTCAGAAATATATACAAGTGACTCTTGTACCAACCAACCCTCAACCATGCTACCTTCAGGTCTTGCATTTTGTCTCACGAAGCCCTTCAAGGTTTTCATGAAGAGCTCGAGGAAGAACAACCATCGTGCATG
Source organism: Dipteris shenzhenensis (assembly GCF_047967505.1). Classification (NCBI taxonomy): domain Eukaryota; kingdom Viridiplantae; phylum Streptophyta; class Polypodiopsida; order Gleicheniales; family Dipteridaceae; genus Dipteris; species Dipteris shenzhenensis. The sequence continues at coordinate 40,951,434 of NC_141619.1, forward strand.
TATAGTACCGCATATAGCAATCTCATCCACCAAATGCACTATGAGATGTAGTTGGCTTGTGAGAATAGAACGTGGAAATGTCTCCTACACTAAACAAACCACTTCCACTGACATAACTCGAGCATTCTCAAGCGTGGTGGGATCTATTTCCTTTGAGCTCACATACCTAGAAATGAAAATTTTGTGCATCTACATCATCAATCACACTTGCTGGTTTATACCAGCTACTCATCTCATCAAAAACAACATCTTTGCTCACTGTAAACTTATGAGTAGAAGGGTTATGGCATCTATACCCTTTCTGCTACAGAGAATAACCAATAAAGATGCACTTCTCAGCTTTTGGGTCCAACTTGGACCTCAACTCGTCTCGCACATGAACATAGGCAATGCAATTAAAAATTTTCAAATGAGAAATATCTAGTTTCCTACCAGTATACATCTCCTCTGGCATCATGCCATGCATTGCTGCAGTGGGAGTCCTGTTCATTATGTAAATTGCTGTAGCAGTTGCTTTAGCCCAATAATAATTTGGTAGGTCTTTTTCATTTAGCATGGCCCGAGATACCTCTCCAATATGCCTGTTTTTCCTTTCTACAAGTCCATTTTGCTGTGGGGTATGACTGCATGAATATTGCTGCTTTATGCCATGCTCCTACAAGAACCTTGCAAACTCATTTGAGAGGTACTCTCCCCCTCCATCTAACCTTAGGCGTTTTATTTGCAGGCCTGTTCCTTTTTCAACCATACCTTTAAAAGCTTTGAAATGCCCAAACACTTCACTTTTTTGTTTCATAAAATACACCCAAACTTTTCTGCTGTAGTCATCAATAAAAGTGACAAAATAATGATAGCCTCCAATAGATGCAGCTTTAGTAGTCCACACATCAGAGTGGATTAATTCCAATGGCTTCTTACACTCTTGAACATGTCTAGGAAATGGTTTCCTTGCCTATTTTCCAAATTGATAGGCCTCACATACCTTATACATTTCTGCAACCTTGAATTTAGGCAATCTTGCAACAATATTTTAAGCCTGCATTGATTTAAGTCGATGTACATTAACACGACCAATGCGTTTATGCTAGATATCAATATCTGCAACTACACCGGTCCCATGTGCAAACATTGCTGCACTCAATTCAGACATGTCTACATCCAATGTAAACATCCTGCCCTTCTTCTTTCCTTTTGCTATCAAGCGATCGTTATTTTTCATATCCTCAACAAAGCATCCATGAGGATTAAATGTGACCTGCAAGCCTTGCTCAACCATTTGACCAACAGAAACCAGGTTCTTGGTGATATTCGGGACATGAAATACATCAGACAGGTATTTCTTTTTCCCATCCTGCATAGACAAAGGAATTTTACCAATCTGCACAATAGGATGTGCAGTATCATCACCAGTCTCCACAAATCCTGGTCTTTCCATTTTCCTTGCATCCTGCATCCATTCAGCATGACCTGTCATGTGGTTTGATGCACCTGAGTCAACATACCACACATCATTGCTTTCTTCTGCACTTGTCACAGAATTGGTCATGTGCTGCACCATAAACAGATGCTCATTTCTGTCATCACCCTGTCTACTAGAAGATGCATAATTCTCTTTCTACAATTTTCCATTCATGATGTCATTCTGCTTTTTATAGCAATCTTTAGCCATATGACCCATTTTACCATAGTAGTAGTATTCAACATTGCTGTTTGCATTTTGGCCTCTTTGCCATCCATCACGACCTCTTTGGCTCCCCCTACCTCTAGAGTTACCACGTCCTCCTCCATAGGACTGGTTTTCTTGAGTTTGCTGCATATTCTAATTTCTACCACGGCCTCCAGATCAGCCTGCTTTACCTCTGCCTCTACCTCTTCCAGCATTTGAGTAGAAGATAGTTTCTTTTGAAGTTCCTCCTGAAGAAGATGCACCACCATTTCTCTGCTCTTCAGAAATTAGAAGAGCAAACAACTCCTCAAAATCAAGAAATTTTTCACGGATGGCAATGGATTTCCAGAACTATGCATAATCTTTTCCTAGACCATTCAAGGTCACAGAAACTAAATCATCATCTTCCACTAGCAACCCAATGGAAGCAAGTGCATCTGCAATTTTCTTCACCTTCATGTGGTAGTCATTGATGCTCATATTTTCTCTCTACACATTATGTAGCTCCTACTTGAGCTGCATTTTCCTGGCTTGCATATTTTTGCTGTACATTTTTGCCACACAGTCGAGGAAGTCTACATCATCATCAAGACATAATATTCAGATTATCTCTCCATACTACTCTATCGGTAGACTCCTTAATAGAATCGCCTTCTTTTGTCTTCGTCCTCCACTTTAGCTCCAAGATCACTAAGCTATCTGAGGAGAGTTTGCATTCGATTTAGAAATACCCCCAAGGTCTCTGACTCATCCATTTGAAGGTCAAACAAATCTTGCTTTAAATTAGATTTTGAATGCTTCATTTTAACATGAAAAAGTGTTTCTAGAGTAAGCCAATTCTCTGCAGCTGACTTACTGACATCAAGATGATGGAAATAATCAGGTCCAAGAGCTCTTCCCATGAAACCGGCTGCCTTCTCATCTCTCTACTCCCAAAGTGATATTTTATCAGCATCGGTGGAGTGTTCTTTTGGCTTCTTCTCAGTACCGGCCACCAAATGCCCTCCAAATGCCACAAACCCTTTTGCATGAATAGCAAATGTGTGGCTAACTTTTTCTCCATTGAATCATGCTTACCCTTTCTGGTCGAATCTGTTTCAGAGTATCTGAGGATTGAGAAGGACTCAGAAGGCTGGCTTCTACAAGTATATGAAGAGATATTCTCTGACTACGTCATTTGGTCCTTCGCTTCTTCACAATTCGGACACACTAATAGAGCTCGACCTAGCTCTGATACCACTAATGGTAAAATAAAAGAACCAATCTAAGATAACGAAAGATTTTTGTGTGACAATAGATTACATGAAATGCAAAACAAAACTTTAGATAGATGACTGCGCACCCCTACCAGGTTTGTTGTAGTATACAAAATATTGAGCCACAAAGGCTTGCTAGTTGATCATGACACACAGTCATGATCATGACACAGTCGCTATATCTCCTCATAGGAGTTCACAACAATATATCTTTGCATCTATTCCTACTCTACAATATAACTATCTAAGCAACTGACTCTCATCACCTCTGAACGATTGCAGGTCGGTGGAGATAGCCGCGCACACAGGCAAGAGGTAAGAAGAACCCTCGATATCCTTCAAAGCTCACAACCACCTGCCACATAAGATTGCATGCAAATGACCAATCGAGCACGTTTGATTGCATGGGACAATCCCATTGCTTGTGATTGCGCCACCCAACCAATCAGATGATCCTTTATTAACCTTAGAACTATAGAGTCCTCTCGATGAGGATGAGCTTCAAGGCTCTGAGCCAATAGTCTTTTTCAATGTTCAATGCATTTTGCATGTTGCAGAGCCGTTTGTAAAGACCCTCCTTTTCGGATGTTTGATCATCAAGATCCTTTTGCATATTTTCTAGCTCCTTGTATGCCATGTCCCCATCATTTCTCACTTCTTTGAGCCTATCTCAGAGCTCCTTCATGCACTTCTCTGCTTCTTCTCTTCTATGCCTTTCCATGTCAACCATTTTTATAGCAACCTCAGCTTGCTCTTGTGCTTGCAAGGCCCTCGCTTGTGCCTCTTCTACCATGGCTTCTACACCTTCCCTGAGACTTTTCTCAAGTTGCACTACCTTTGTTGCATCGGTGGCTTTCTCTTGTAGAAAAGTCACCTTCTGAGGCATCTGCTTATCATATTGCTCAAAAATCCCTTTGAGGGTAGATGCCATTAGGTGCATGCAACTCCAGCGGACTGAGATGACAATTGGGATTTGCCATCCATGCAATTATTTAGGTTGGTTAACACGCTCTTGGATATCACCCTTGAGAAAGATACATCATGTCCTTTCAGTTGCTCTATTGCTGCTTGAACCTACCAGAACTTGCAGGTTCCTCTTGTATCAGGAAAGAAGTGAATGGTATTCTTTAGCACATCTTGCAGGTCTATTGGCAAGCTCAAAATCTTGACTCCATCATCTTTACTAATCTAAGTGTTGGGGTATACATCTAGAATATCCTGTCTCTTCCACTGCTTCTCAAAAAAGTGTGCTTGTAAACTGCCTCTAGAGATTCCTAGAGCATTTTCAATCACGCTTTCATTGATGGTAATCTTCTGACCTTGACAAACTAGTTGCCCCTCCATGTTAACCTCCTCTACCAACCTGGTGAAGTTTTGGAGAGCATCCAAATTGGGCTTTTGAAGAGCGAGAAAGGAGCTCCCATAAGTCATGATTTCAAGATCAAGGGAGGACGTGCTTTCACATTGTGTTGTAGAGGGGGAGGAAGGATTGTGTGAGGAGCTCCCGGACTATGCATGGTCCATTATGAGAGGGGATAGAAGTTGTACGAAGAGTGCCAGGGAGATAGAAATGGTCGAGAGGGATAGAAGATGAAACGATGAAGGAAATGTAATAGTGGAGGCTTGAGTTTGCAGTCTGATTGCAAGGGAGAAAGAAATGGTCGAGAGGGATAGAAGATGAAGAAGTGTAGGAAATGGAATAGTGTAGGCTTGAGATTGCAAGGGAGAATGAAATGGCCGAGAGGGATAGAAGACAAAATGGTTAAGGGAATGGAATAGTTGTTTGTAGCCTGACTACACTAGCCTGACTACACTGTCAAGGTGAGAGCCACGGCGGTGGTTGTAGCCTGACTACACTGTCAAGGTGAGAGACACTGTGGTGGTTAGCTCAAATTTTGATTAATTCAAGGCGACAGTACTGACTTGCATGGTAATGAATGATTAGAGGTGGTGGCATCTAAGATTCTCAGCCATGTCTGTGGTGGCAGCTAAGACCCATTGGGCTGGCAATTAATTACCAGCCATCACAATGGCTTGCAATTACTCAGCTTCTAGTTATCACCACCGGGCTTGCATGCATGATCGAGTGCAGTAAATTACTAGTCATCGAGCTTGCATGCTCAAGAGAGTACTAGAGTGCATGGTAATGAGGGATTAGAGGTGATTAGGCTTCATGATTTACTTTTGTGGGAATTACTACCCCATGGTGGTGGCTATCATTAGCCATGTCTATCGTTTGGCTATGATTCCATCGTGCTAGCAGTTAAAATTACTAGCCACCACTTGCCCATCACCGTTGGTGGGCTTAAGCATGCATGATCACTACGAGTGCAGTAAAAATTACCATTCATCGGGCTTGCATGCTTAGTAGAGTACTAGAGTGCACGGTAATGAGTGATTATAGCCACATTTGTTGTGGCTACGATTCCTCCGGGCTAACAGTTAAAGTTACTAGCCACTACTCACCCACCACTAGGTGAAAGCATGCATGATCACTACGAGTGTAGTAAAAATTTCCAATCACCGGGCTTTAGCCACCACGGTGGCTCAAACTTTATAATATATATAAGATCCATGGCATTTGGCATTTTACTACGTTGCTCTCATCCACCCCTGCTCTGCTACTTTTGTCCACATGCTCTACTACTTTGCTCCACACCCCTCCTCTAGCTCTTTTTTTCCCTTGCTCTACTTTGCTCCACGCTCCCTCCTCCAACTCTTGTCACTCATCTGCTCCCCGGCTCATCTGCTACTCACCCACTCATCTTCAGCATGCCTACTACCACCCCCCCTCGATGCTCTATGATCCAATGTTATCTGCTTCTCATATAAGGTGATTGCGTTGCACTCACATGGAGTAGAAATGCTTTCACTAGTGGAGACCCTTCGTTCCCACAGTCGATTCCCCACATAGTTGCATGTCACCACCTTAGATGACATGCTCACAAAGGGCATCTTTATGGTTGTGCTGTATGGGTTTCCCCTAGATGTGGACAAAGGCCTCAGTATTTTTAGAGCAGAGTACTCTTGACTTTTGTTAGGGGGGCCGTAATCTGAGTCCTAGCAATGTGCATGGTCTTCGCCCTCTCCATCATATCCTCCTTTGGCTCCCTAAAATTTTTCAATGCAACAAGCTAGATTGGCAGAAAACTGAGTTGTACAAATTCCCTCTCAGCAATGGCTAGATGTAATCTTTTGGCCTCTAAGGCTCTCAACGATCTTTTGGCTCACTGGATGTAATGTTTTAGTCTCTAAGGCTCTTAGCAATTGCTGAGTTTTTATTACATTTATGTAATCTCTTTTTGTTCAATTTGAGGCTCTCAGTATGCATTATTGTTAAGTTTTATATTTGAATGGTTATGGCCGCTAGCTGTAATCTTTTGGCCTTTAAGGCTTTCAACAATTCCTGAGTTTTTATAAATGTAAGATCCTCTGTTCAAATTTTGCTCGGTATAAGTTGATAATTTTTAGATAACCTGTTATTGGATGTAGATGTATATTGTAATCTCTTTTGCTCAATTTTCACTCGATAAATTGTACTTTTGCCCTCATTTATATTTACTGCAACAAGGACTAAAATACTAAGAAACAAGGACAACAATTTTCTTGGTTTATGACCAAAATAGTGCTAAAATAACTCCAACGACCCACCATTGTGGTTGCATGGAGATACATCTAGAAAAATACAATTAAACTTTAAAAAAATGCAATTGATGATAAGGCCCTTGAGGGGTCCCCTCTAGGGGCAAGGGCCATATCAATGTGCATTATACAATATTTAGGATGCGAATGGACAGAAATGGCATGTTGATATGGCCCTTACTCCTAGAGCAGACCCCTCAAGGGCCATATCGTCAATTGCATTTTGCTTGGTTGAACAATAGAATACATTTCCCTTAGTACACAAATATATAACTCCAAGAACCAACGCTATGGCTTTCATAGATCTCCTTCTATTTGCCAGTGCATTGGTTGTCATAGACCTCCTCCTATAATACGTAAAAATAGGTAACGAAGCTATAACTCCAAGAACCAGCGCGGTAGTCTCTTCAAGACAACCTTGAATTCTGGGCGATGACAGGTCGTCATGCTAGAGACTGCACTGAGGCAAATGCTCAGAATGATAGATTACATCTCATTATGATGCCAAAAACCAGTGTGGTGGTCTCTCTAACCCAACATACGATTTGCATGGTTGTAGGCAAAGATGCAGCAAAAGGCTACATGATGATAGGTGGTCAGGTTGGAGACTGCATTGTGGCAGTGTTTAGAATGATAGATTGCATCTAATTATTACGCCGAGAACTAGTGCGGTGGTCTCTCCAAGCCAGCCTTCAATTTTAATGATCTGCATGGGTGCAATGCCTAGTGACAGGTGGCAAAGATACGGCAAAAGGCTACGCGATGATATGTGATCAAGTGGCATAGGCCACAGAGTGCGCTACGCGAAGTAGTGCAAAGATGCCATGTGTCGAGCTATGCAGTGTTCAAAATAAATAGATTGTGTCTCATTATTACGATGGTGCGCCTTCATGACATTGGGAAAATTTCTAGCAAGAGTGTGGGTCTGCAAAAAATTCAAATATTCACCTAGAAGTGCATCGTATTGCGGTCCCAAAATGGCCTCGAAAATAGTTTCGTGATTGGCTACACCCAAGCAAATGTTGACCCTAATCTCATCATCCATGCTGCCTATTTTGGCATCAGTGGTGGCTAATGGATAAGTGAGGGGGGAGGGGGGGGGCTATTTAGAGGGTCTTGCAACCCCTAGAAGTCATTGAGACCTAGGAGTTGGGTTGTGAGGGGGCTGGTCGAATGGCTAGTAAGCCCCTTTTCTACCCCAACCGATCCCCTTTGGACAGCCTATATAAGGGGATACCAAGGGTTAATTAGGATGCTAGGGATGCCAAAATCATCTATAATGGGATGGAACAATGCCCTGTAGCGTGGTGTTTTCCCATGTGAAACTGTAACTCAATTTGGGCACCAAATGAGCAAGTTATGGACCTTAAAGTTGGGGGGAATTTAGGAGTCCTTAGGCCTTTAGGTCTAAGTGTGAATTAGATCTTAAGGTTAACTAGGAATTGATGTAGCTGCTAGTTAGAGTAACTATTGGTTAGTTTAACTAAGGAGTTGGTTAGAGTAACTGTTGGTGAGAGTAACTATTGGTTAGAGTAAAGCACAGTTCGTTTAATTGATGTAGTTTAGTTAGCCTAACTAGACGGGTAGTTTGCTACGAGTTAGTGCAACTAACCTGTGGCCTTCAAGTGGGTGTATAGGATTGTGCATTTGATTTTGATTTCAACCGTCGTAGCCTTGAAAATGGCAAAAAATGTGCAAGTGATGGGTCAGAATTGGTGCCTACATGAAGTTGACTGTTGGATACTAAAATGATGGAAAATAAATCGAAAAGGGTTCCTTTATTGTACAGCTTCATGTTCGTAAAATTTTGTTTCGATCGAGGCCCGATTTGGAGCTCAATTGAGCGAGCTAAGGTTAGTTAAAAGTGGGGTGAAAAGGAGGCTTTTAATATAGGTGTGAAGTGACCTTAGGTGTAAGATTTAGTTTTAAGAGACCCTACTAAAAAAGAAACTAAAGCTAGATTGGTTAAATTAACTAGAGTTATTTTTATTAACTTTAGGTTGAGCCACGTGTGCTCGTTGGAAGCTTACATTGCATGAAGACCTTGGCATGGTCATCTTGACATCCTTGCTTCTTTGTCGAGTTATTTGTACATGATGTTGTTCCCTCACTTTGATGTTTCCATTCATCCTATAGTTTGCATCGTGACTACTATTAATCATGGAGTCAATCAATTAGATGAGCTCCAGATGAGCTCACCTCATCAAGCAAAGTAGGAAATTCTTCTCTCTACCTAAAGAGAAGATGAAGGTCTTTTGGAACAACATGAATAGACATGACATTTTGTTTGAGGATACAACTCGCCATTCCTACATTTACTTCTCATTTTGTGGACTTCTTTCCTTCTCTAGCATGTAAAGATTATGTTATTCCCCATTGCAAAAGTTCAAATTATTGATGGCATAAAATCTTTGCAGTGACTGAATTGTTGGAATGCATAGGCAATAGAGACATATATGTATATGTATACATATCTATATATATATGTGTATATATATGTGTGTGTGTGTGTGCGTGCATGCATGTGTGTGTGTGTGTGTACATACATACATATGTATATGTATATGTATGTATGTACGTATATGTATACATACATACATACATACATATGTATATATGTAAATACATAAATAAATATTTATGTATGTACATACATACATACATACATACATAGAAAAACAGATAGACAGACAAACAAACACGCACACAGACAAACATACAGATAGATATATAGATAGATAGATATTAGCGAGAGAGAGAGAGAGAGAGAGGATCAAAGTAGGGCAATTTCAAACAAAAAAGTGAACCATGACTTGCCTTTGATCCCATTTCTTACCCCCTCTCTACACATCAGTCAAGGTGAGGAAATTCTGACCAACAAAAGTGATCAAAGTAGGGCAATATTAATCACAAAAAGTGAACCATGACTTGCCTCTAATCCCATTTCTTACTCTCTCTCTACACATCAATCAAGGTGAGGAAATTCTAACCAACAAGAGTGATCCTTCATCTAGCCCACACCGACAAACACAAACATGTGTGTGTGTGTGTTTTGTGTGTGTCTGATTCTCTCTCTCTTTCTCTCTCTCTCTCTCTCTGTTAATCGGTGCGAGGTGATTTCTACCGACAAAAGTGAGTCATCACTTGGTCCCAACTCACAAACATGAAAATAAAAAAGAAAACCCAAGAACTCACTAAGAACTAGAATCTAGAGATGGCAAAGGCATTGTGGAAATTGCGAGTTATGCGGTGAATGGCGAGGGTGGGCCCTTTTATAGACCCAACCTGCATGGTATATCAGTATACCACACAATATTCAAGAAATATTCCATTCTACAATCAATCTACATCAAACACGTCTCCACAAAAACCACCACATAGATGCCACATGGCATGCATGCACATCCACACAAACCATGTGATACATTGTGAAATACTACACGATATCTTAAATTATGATGCGGTATTTAATCGATCAGTTGTTTTCCTAGGAGGCTAGTTTTAAAATCCACATTTTTTGCATTTAGAATGTTTCAGTGTGGTTTTTGTTTTTAAAACATAAAAAATGAGCCTAGTATGCATATTGTTTCCTGTACATGTACATTCTTCCAAATACATTGGAGAATAACAAATTATACATCTCTTGTAAATGTAAACATATAAGTGGCTTAACTAATAATAGTCCTCTTGCACACCAATTTGATGCCACACATTTTTGTCAGGGGGATGCATCGTAATATATCTATCATCATTTTGTGGACTCACAATGGGGTAGAATGGGGTTCTTTGGCCCGCCCCTTTTCTTTCATACACAATGTCAATCATCAATGAACATGGTCACACCTACATCAAGCCACACATAGTTTGGATTAGAAGATGCTAAGATACCACTACAATTTTTGAAGTTTCAGTTCATAGGATGACCTTTTGTTGCATGGGAATATAACAAGATTTCATAAGAATTTTCCAAAATTCCCTAATCGTTCTCAGTTTAAATAAGACTAGTTTTCCAAATAAACTCTTTTGTGAAGCAAGTTGAGAGAGATTTCTCATATCATGGTCATCATCACCTCCATGGCCATGATCATCCTCCATATGCTCCATATTAGTAAATGTAGTTACATCACTTTGGAACGTGGAGTAATAGGTGTGACATGCCACCACCTATTAATATCAACCATTGGTTGATAGACAACATAATTCAAACACAAATACAATCATGTTATTTTCCTTGCATCGAAGGTATCAAATATTGAAAAGTGAGTATTTTTATATGTGTGTACAATACCTGTTCACATTGTTGCAGTAGTACTAGTGTGTCCTTCTTACTTTGCCAAAACTTTGTGGAGTCAATAGTTACAAACACAACACGAGAAAGCACCTATAGATGCGCACATAGATGTGTTTTCATAACTTTAAAAAAAACTTACGGGCACATCTGAAGGCGCATCTATATAACAGACAGACGTGCCTGTAGATGCGCCTATAGATGCGCCTATAGATGCGCAAATAGGCACTCCACTAGAAATTTTAAAAAAAATAGAGAGATGTGTATATAGATGCATTTTTAGACATGTCTATAAACATGCAAATAGATGCCCTCTTAAATAGAGAGACGCATACATAGACGTGTTTATAGATGCTCTACAGAATAATTTTTGTTAATGAAAGCAAAATTTTGTGTGCTTGAACAGAATGCTGTGTATGTTGTGTAAGATATGTGGTTACAAGAATCCCATTTCCACATTGTGCAATTTAATTCCTACAACCAACCACATTTTAATTAGCACTGTTGCAAGCACGTCAATAGCCGACGATTACAATTCCGAATAAAACATTACAACTCCAAAACGTTTAGTTCACAAGGCATTAATTAATAGAACATTGCACAAGAAAATTGAAAGCCAAAAAAATAAAAAGAGTGTATATTAATTCATAGCTCAAAAAGTGCTTGTATGTACATATAGCACGAAGCCAAGCCACGTCCTATGGCTTCAAGTATAAAAAATTAGAGGACTGTATATACAAGAGAGGCATGAAGCCAAGCCAATGGCTTTAAGTACAAAAAAGAGTAGCTAGCACTACTTCTACGACTAATCTAAGTTCTCCACATCCTCGCTCCCTTCTTCGCCCCCTTCTGTGCCTCCTTCTTCCTCATCTTCTTTTGCAGGGCCCTGTAAACGAGGGACAACATGTATCAATGCATCAAAAATCAAATCTTTACTTATAATATTGACATTATTTAATTACTTTCAAATACCCAGGGGGGCGCTGCAGTAGCCCACATATACTGCTCCTCAATAATCAACCTGTCATCATAGAAGTACCTCCATGTATCTCCTCTATGATGGTGGTGGTGGTAGGCTATCTCGACAGGAGTAAGGTACCTACCCATGATATCAAGCTGCAAGATGACATAATTAGCGGAGGGGTTAGTACAAAGAAACAACCTCCTAATAAACTACATAAACAATATAATTTGAGATTGATACTTACAAACTGGGCCTCCCATGATTCAACACCCCCTGCTCCAAAATGCATGCTTCCATATTGCTCCATTTGGATCCTTCATGCCTCCACGTGCTGCAGACTGGGGTCTGCTCTCGCTGCCTTCATTGCTTTCTTCCACTCATGCTTGTGAGCAATGTGGGGTGGGCCCCTTGGTGGTTGACCTCCCTCAAGCCTGGCTAAATTTCTGCTAGTGCCTGCCTCTTAAGCGAAGATCTTTTATTGCTAAGTATCGTAACAATCTTTGACTTGGCCCATTTATCTGTGAACTGAACACTAGGGAGATTGGGATACCTAGAGCGAACAACAGCGAGGGTCTCATTAGCCAACCTTTTTGGATGGTCTTTGTAGTGAATAAAGCAATCTTTGTAGTTGTTAGCAATTACAGAGTGCATGAAGGCCATGATGTCCTTCCCCCATGCATCCATCAAGATGCCATATGCTTATGAAAAGAAGAGAAAAAGAGAGGGAAAAAGAAGAGAAGGAAGAGGGGAAAAGAGATTGAAAGAGAGGAAAAAGAGATTGAAAAGAGGGGAAAAAGAAGAGGGGAAAAGAAGAGAAGGAAGAGGGGAAAAGAGACTGAAAGAGCGGAAAAAGAATAGGGGGAAAGAGCATAAGCATAAGAGAAGGAAAAAACATATGCATAAGAGAAAAGGAGAGAAAGCATATGCTTATGCTTATGCATAAGCATATGAGCATATGCTCATGCATAAGCATAAGCATAAGCATAGGCAAATACATATGCTTATGAAAAGAAGAGAAAAAGAGAGGAAAAAAGAGAGTGGAAAAGAAGAGAAGAGGGAAAAATAAGAGAAGGAAGAGGGGAAAAGAGATTGAAAGAGGGGAAAAGAGCATAAGCACAAGAGAAGGAAAAGCATATGCATAAGAGAAAAAGAGAGGAAGCATATGCTTATGCTTATGTATGAGCATATGAGGGAAATAGGAGGGAAAGAGGGAGGAAAAGAGGGGAAGAACAGGGAATAAGAGAAAAGAGGGGTTATGTACAACACACCTTATGGGTCCTCTTACGTGGAAGGGTGGCACATGGTCATGCCCTACCACCTCAACCCTGGGCCCTATGCACACCATATTTTATTATACTATTGCCACACATACAAGCACACACATATATTTATGCCTTTTACCTTGGTCAAATTTATCCATAACGACGTTAATGCTAATCCTTGCTACGATATCATAACCACATGGTGGTGCAATGTATATACTCCTCTATTCAATCTAATCTCTAAAAATGGGAGAGGGATTCGACTATATGTGGAGCATGCACGGGCAACTCCGTGAATAACCCGTGCACATAGCTATGTAATAGGCATAGTCAAACGTTCGAAGTCAGGTACGTAGTGAAACAATGAAAACACCCAAGCATGCGATGATACGTCTAAGTGTTTGAACAAGTCCAAAGGTGACAGAGGTGCTGTTAAGGTGCTCAGAAGCATCACTGCATTTGAGTAGCTCCCCAATCAAGTAAGCAAAATACTTGCTCCCTGGTCTCTCCACCTCAGAAAGTCTGTGTGAAATAATAGAAAAGCGTGATCCTCTCAAAAACTCATAATATCATGACTAACATCTACTCCACATTATAGGAAATGTAAGTGAGACCCTAGCATGAGCGATGACTCCATATCACATAAGCGACTAGTGTAGAGACTCTCTCGCCACATACTACCCCTATTATAAACCCAGCGAGCCATCTTAAGGCAGCACGCTTACTTGTGAGGAGTCCATCAATTCTCACGTGTGATGCTTGAATGGAATTCAGGTGCACTGGTATCTGAACCAGATTCCTACAACTCCTTCAGTGCTCGAGGGTTCCTACGCCCATCACTACAGCTAGTTCTTAAGGCGCTAGAACTTCCTTTCACACAAGCAGAGAGGGCGAAGGGCAGAGACGGAGCACAAGTCTTAGGGGAGGGGCTGGGTAGCGGTAAGGAGTGTGGGGAATAGAGAGGAGGAAAGCGAGATCATCAAATATAAGGTGGGAGGATAGATTTTTGCTTTTCTCACAATAGAGATGTGAAAGACAGCGTTGCATGGGGTTTTGGGTTTTAGCCCCTAGCGTCACTATATAGCAACACTGGTCAATTGCTATATAGTGACAGTTGTATCCTAAAATTGTTGCTATATAGCGACGAAATAGGACAAAGCGTCTCTATATAGCAACGATTCATTGCGCGTCTATACACACGTCTAAATACACAGAGCAGATACAGTTTTAGATGCGCCTCTAGATGCACACCACAGAACAGACAGATGTAGTTTTAGACGTGCCTATAGACATGCACCATAGAACAAATAGACGCGGTTTTAGACGCGGCATTAGACGCGCTATAGAGTTTTAAGATTAAATATTTGATACAAGAGCAAATTTTTTGGGTTGTTTATTTGTAGGATGTATTCATCTTCAACAAGTAGCTCTAGTGAGGATGAATCCCTCCGTATCCACCATCGCGAAATGTGGTTGGAGCAAAAAATCAAATGTATGTGTGATTGAGGTCGAAGAAACATGTATCTTGCACGCATGATTACTAAATCACATCTCAAAAATATGGTGTACTTTTTCATTTCTAGGTATGTGAGCTCAAAGGAAATAGATCCCACCACGCTTGAGAGTGCTCGAGTTACGTAAGTGGAAGCAGCTTGTTTAGTGTAGGAGACATTTCCACGTTCTATTCTCACAAGCCAACTACATCTCATAGTGCATTTGGTGGATGAGATTGCTATATGTGGTACTATACATGCATGATGGTTGTTCTTCCTCAAGCGCTTCATGAAGACCTTGAAGGGCTTCGTGAGACAAAATGCAAGACCCGAAGGTAGCATGGTCGAGGGTTGGTTGGTACAAGAGTCACTTGTATATATTACTTAGTTTCTTGTTGATGTGGATAGCTCTCTCCAACAACTATGGAGAGATGATGAAGACCTAAGGATGACCTCTATTGTGCCTCAAGGGAAAGGATGCAACAACGTAAGAGACACGGAGTTGCTTAATAATATCAACCTCTATTGCATGCTTAATAGTGATGTGATGAAAAGATGGGTGACAAGATACGAGGATGCAACGGTAAGAAGACAAGAAGAAAGGGCCCTCTTTCGTACACACCACGGATCTTGTGTGCCATACCCTCGGTATCTAAGAGCACTTCCAAAGGATATTCATGTGGATTGGCTACTTGACAAAATGAAGAAAGCAGAGAAAGATGAGGGGATGCATATCACAATGGAAGAATGGGAGTATGCTAGGGGATGCATGAGCAAGGTCAGTATATAGAATGTTATGCAAAGTTAGGAGCTTTTAATAATTTAGATTGCTTATTTAATTGATTTTTTCTTAGTGTAGTGCACTATGTTCAATGCTATATGGTGTGAGGGCAAGCATTTTCAAACACAACGGATTGATGAAAGAGAAACACACAAGATTGCGGCGTCATTGCTAGCTTTGAGGGAGCCAATGGAGCCATGGATGATTATTTTGGCATAATCCAAGATATTATTAAGCTTGACTTTCAACGCTTCTTTGTGTATGTTTTGGATGTAAAGTGGTTTCAGGACATGGTGGAAAGAGGCCCTAATGCAACAATTAAATGCCATGCAAGTGGCTTTGTAACTATTGACTCCACAAAGTTTTGGCAAAGTAGGAAGGACACACTAGTACTACCACAACAATGTGAACATGTTACTGTGCACACATATAAAAATACTCGCTTTTAAATATTTGATACCTTCGATGCAAGGAAAATAATATGATTGTATTTGTGTTTGAATTAGGTTGTCTATCAACCAATGGTGGATAATAATAGATGGTGGCATGTCATACCTATTATGCCACGTTTCAAAGTGATGTATAGCACATTTACTAATATGGAGCGTATGGAGGATGATCATGGCCATGGAGGTGATGATGACCGTGATACGAGAGAGGAGGATGATCATGAGATAGGAGATATAGATATTGAAGCCATTACTTATGAGGAGGAGCCTACCATTGGTGATGCTGATTTTGATGAGCACATGAGTAGCACAAGTAGTAGTGGGTTGAATGTATTTCTAGATCTAAACACTTGTTTGGATTTTGAAGTAGATAGTTTGGCAAGGGTTGATCTCATTGAGGATGAGATTGGACCGTAGTCCATCATTGATATTGGCAAAACTATTTTACATATTGTCTCATTCTCCTCACCTCACTTAATTCTTATATATATGGGCTTGCAAAAAAGCATTGATGTTTTTGTTAAAATTATGTGCTTTGGTAATCATGGGCAATGTTTGGAAAGCAGTCATGTACACCAAAATCTCACTTTCTATTTTCTCTGTTTTGCGTCTAAATACGCATCTAATTCTTAGTGTAGACGTGCTAATACACGCGTAAATAGACACACTAACAGATGCAATGTTAGACGGGTCCATAATTTCTCAGTGTAGACACGCTAATAGACGTGTCAATACACGTGCAAATAGATGAGCTATTAGACACACCCGTAATTTCTCTATTCAAGGAATGCCTATAGATGCGGCTGCTATTTTACGCGTCTATCAAGCGCATCTATAGTTGTTTTGTGTATTTGTGTGTGCTACCCTTTAGTCTATTCTTTATTCATAACAATCACACCATGCACTCATTTATTGCAATTTTATTTGTGATAGCTAGTTTGATCATCCACCTCTAATATTTTGTTAAAGGGCAAAACTCAAGAGGGGTTGGTGAGGCAACAAGAGGGGCTCACTATGTTTTTCAAGGCATGCACTGTATCCAAGGGCTTAACCCAAAGATCTCTATTTGGTCCACCTTAAATGCGTGTGGAGGATCTAATTCTAGCAATGGGATGCACGAAATGGCAAACATCTTCAAAACAATTCCATCACTATTTACCACAATCAAGGAACAAATGGATGTCTCTCCACTTCCTTGCACACTTGCAACTCTACCAACTCTTCAAGATGACGCTAGAGTATAACCTTTACTTATCATGTGTGTGCCCTTTAGGGGGGGCCTTCTTAAAAAATTGCTATTCTCCTAGCTTGCTCATTATGCTCGGTGCATTGGAATTAAACTTATCACTATAGCTAATTAATTACACATGAGATAATCTTTAAAGACACATCATCTCCACAGGTTGAATTAAAAGTATACTACTTCTTCCTACTTTGATTATACATATTCTTTTTAAATTTTAGAATCATGTTTGTGCTACCCTTAAGTCTATTCTTTCTTTAGAACTAGCACACCATGCAATCATTTATTACATTTTTATTTGTAATAGCTAGTTTGATCATCCAGCTCTAATATTATGTTAAAGGTGTGGGGGTTAAAGGTCATTGTGCCTTTACCCCGGTTATGTACAATACTCAAACACATATATAAATGAATGAAAAAGAAGATTAGGGTGGTTCTGCACCCACCAAAACTTGTGTGGCTCTCTGTCTCTCTCTCTCCTTCTTCCGTTCTTGCTTCCGTTGAGAGCACTCTCAACTGGTATCAGAGCACGGGTGATCTAGCTGAGCGTGCGTGAATGCTTGGAAGCTCAGTAGCTCTATGGGAGGAAGGAGAAGCTTTGTGGGAAGCTTTGTGGGTGACTTTACTTGCATCCGAGGGTGCAGAGACCTTGGAGGAACCTTTGGAAAAGTCACTTTGGCTTTGCGAAGTGGTTTTGAGAGCCTGTTAAGTGGTTTTCAAAGAAAAAGTCGTTTTTTGAGCTTTTTCCTATTCCGTTCGATGACAGAGACTCCATATTAACTTGTAGAGGCAACTATTGCTTGCTTTTGGTGTCCACTTCACTTCAGGAGCTTGGAAACACCTTCATTCTTGAATCTGGGATCATTTCATTGGATTTCTGACTCATTGTGTCAGTTCCTGCGTTTTTTGCCCGAGTGTTGGAACTCAAGTTTGGAGCAATCATTTGCAGATCTGTCAGTTCCAGTGGACTCAAGAGGTCCTAAAACTTCTATGTTGCTCATCATTCGCACTCCGGTGGAGTTTACAAATAGCTATGTTTCCAAAAACGTTTTTCAGTCCGTGTGTTGGACCCAGTGATTGAGACCATGGTTTCCAAAACCGTCTGTCCCATTGCGTTTCGACGCCCAAAAACCCCTACCTATCAGTTCTTGTGCAATTCGGTGGAGGATTTTCAGATTTATAGATCTCTGTGTATTCGATTTCATCTCTCTGTTATGCATTTTTCATTCTAAGGTTTTGAAACCTTAGATTTATGCCACATGGCAGTGGATAAGTGTTGACTCCCATTTCTCACTCATTGGTTGGGATTTTGGAGTTCTGGTAGAAGAGAGATATTTGCAGATTTTCTTGCTGAGTCCGATTATGCAATGGCACCCATGTTTTGAGGCATCTCAGGTTCTATTTTCAGTAGCGGTCATTACCGTGGGACTATGATTTCTTGAGCATACCTTATGCAGATCACTCTGGTTGCAGTTTGAGCAGTGTGCGCTCGTTTGTGGTATGCATTGGGTTGCAGTGGATGATTTATAGGCCATTTGGATGCATTGTGGTCCTTATTGGATGCGCTGATAGGCCCAAATTGCCTTGTGGGATGCTATTTTTTATGGACACTTTGCACATGGATGCTATTTATGCTGAGGGACAGATTTGACACATTGTAGGTGATGCACTGATAGTGCTATGCTCTCTTGGATGAGATATTATTGATGCATATGCTAGTGGACAGTGTTTATGCTTGAGTCATTTGGCACTTATTGGCATTTTCTTTTGGGCCAGATTTGCTCATAGGATGCATAGTATATGCACATGAGTCAGATGCATCTTTTGATGCTTTGAGCTTTGAATTTTGGTGATATTTCACTCTATTGTGGCATACACATTTGAGTGCACCTGGTATTTGGTGTGATTCTCTCTTGAGGCACTAGCATTTGGGATTTTGCTTTATTTGCATCATGGCATCCTCTTCCATGTCTGAAAAGGAGTTTTTCAACATTAAAAAGTTTGATGGGACAAACTTTTCTTTGTGGAAAGAACAAATAAGGGATGTGCTTATTCAAAAGAAGCAGATTAAACCCTTGGCAGGGATTGAAGCTAAGCCTGCAAATATGTCTGAGGATGATTGGAATGAGTTGGATGCATTAGCAAAGTCTACTATTAGACTTCATCTTGCAAAGTCAGTTTATTTCACAGTAGTAAATGAGTAGACTACAGAAGATTTGTGGAAGAAACTGTGTGCCACTTATGAGAAGGAAACTGCCTCTAATAAAGTTTACCTCATGAAGAGGTTGTTTGAGCTGCAGATGAAGGAAGGGGTCTCCATTGCTTCTCACTTGAATGAATTCAATATTATTTTCAGCCAGCTTCAGGCTCAAAAAATGAATTTTGATGCGGAGACTAAGGCAATATTTCTCTTATGTTCATTGCCATCCTCATGGGATACCTTCCGTACAGCTGTCAGTAACTCTGCACCTGGTGGAGTACTGAAATTTGATGATGTTGTGGGTAGCTTGTTGGCCAAGGAGATTAGACGGAAGTCTATGGATGGCAACAAGTAGGATGCAGCCTTAAATGTGCAAAGGGGTAGATCACAGTTCAGGGGGAAGTCCCAAGAAAGAGGGAAGTCTCGTAGCAAATCCAGGGCACGAAACATTGAGTGTTACCACTGTGGCAAGAAGGGCCATATGAAAAAGGATTGCTACAAGCTAAAAAGAGAGCAAAAGGATAAGAAAAAGAATGCAAATTGGGGTGCAAATCAAAAGGAAGAGAGTCCAAGGGAGGACAAAGGAAAAGTGAAGATCGAGGAGATCAATGCAGTCACACATGATAGTGACAATGATGTTCCCTTCATGTCTACTTTATCTGCAGAGTTGCTTACCACTTCAGATGATGCATATTCCCAGGATTGGATTTTGGATTCTGGTGCTTCATTCCATGTTACTCCCCATAGGGAATGGTTCTCCACTTATGATAGTGGAAAGACAGGTTGTGTGCATCTTGGACATGACTATGCATGTGACATAGTGGGAGCAGGTGACATAAAGTTTTCTTTTGCAAATGGGTCTGCATTTGTTTTGAAACATGTGAGACATGTGCCTAAGCTGACCAAGAGTCTTATTTCAGTGGGTCAGCTAGATGATGCTGGTTTTCACACCACTTTTGGCTTTCAAAGTTGGAAAATTCAGAAGGGCTCTATGCTTTTGGCCAGGGGTGCCAAGTGTGGGACTTTGTATCCCTTACATGTATCAGGGGTATTTGATCATGTTATTGCAATAACCGAGCAGCCAAGCACTTCTTTGTGGCATTGCAGGTTGGGGCACATGAGCCAGAATGGAATGAAACTCTTATGCCGTTTGGGTTATGTACCGCATTTGAGTTTCTCTGATTTTGAATTTTGTGAGCACTGTCTCTATGGGAAGCAGACTAAATCAGCCCATAAAAGAAGGGGAAAGAAAGAGTATGAAAAGCTTGATTTGGTGCATTCAGATGTATGCGGTCTCATGCCTACACGGTCATTAGGCGGGGCTGAATATACTATGTGACATTCATTGATGATGCAACTAGGTAAGTGTGGGCTTATGCTATAGCTCAGAAGAGTGATGTGTTTCAACTATTTTAGAAATGGCTGGCCTTGGTTGAGAATCAGTCAGGTAGAATGCTTAAATGCCTATGGACTGACAATGGTGGAGAGTATCTCTCTCATGACTTTCAGCATTTCTGTGATACACGTGGGATTAAGAGGGAGCTCACATCCCCTTGTACTCCAGAGCAAAATCCAGTTGCAGAAAAGATGAACCGTACCATTCAAGAAAGGTTGCAATGCATGCTTTCCAATGCAAGTCTTTCTGGTGGTTTTTGGGCTAAGGCAATGAAGACTACAGTGCATGTGATCAATAGATCACCTAGTAAGAGTTTGAATGGTGGTATTCCTGAAGAGGCATGGAGTGGCAAGAAGCCCTCTTACTCTCATTTGCGTATATTTGGGTGTGAGGCATATGCACATGTGCCAAAAGAGCTTCGAAAGAAGCTAGATCCTAAGTCTAGGAAATGCATCTTTCTAGGTTATGGTGAAAGTGGAGAGATGGGCTATCGTCTCTGGGATCCAGAAGCAAAGAAGATCATACGCAGCCATGATGTGGACTTCAATGAGAAGAAGATGCATAAGGCACCCATGAGGGATGTGGAAATGAGGAGAATCACTTTCCAGGATGTGAATCCACCTGCATATGTTGATAGACAGCAAGCTATCCATGCACCAAATGTACAAGAAATGGTACTACCAAGTACTCCCACAGGTATACAATCAAGGGTAGATGATGGATCATCTATTGGTGGAAATGATGAGCCAAATGTGGCTGATATGCAGGTGGGACAGCAAGCTGAAATGCCATTGAGAAGATCATCTAGAGTGTCTAGACCGCCTGATAGGTTTGTTCCAGGGGTAGACTATGTGATGCTTACTGATTGCAGGGAGCCTTCTTGCTACAGAGAGGCTATGATGCGTGAGGATCAACGCAAGTGGGAGTATGCTATGCAATCAGAGATGAGTTCACTTATGAATAATAAGACTTGGGACTTGGTTTCTTTGCCACATGGAAAGAAAGCATTGCCATGTAAATGGGTCTACAAAATGAAGGTCACAGGTGATGATGTGCCTAGGTACAAGGCCCGTTTGGTTGCTAAAGGGTTCAAGCAAGAGAAGGGTGTGGACTTTGATGAGATATTCTCTCCGGTTGTGAAGATGACCACACTTAGATGCATGCTTGGACTAGTGGCAGTAGAGGATATGGAGCTTATGCAAATGGATGTCAAGACAGCTTTCTTGCATGGGGATTTGCATGAGGAAATTTACATGGTGCAGCCGGAAGGCTTTGAAGAAAAGGGCAAAGAGCATTTAGTTTGCAAGCTAAAGAAGAGTCTCTATGGTCTTAAGTAAGCGCCTAGAGAATGGTATCAGAAGTTTGATGCTTTCATTCGGTCCCAGGATTTTAGGAGGAGTGAAATTGATCACTGCCTCTACACTAAAAGGGCTAAGGATAATAGCCTGATAATCCTGGCACTATATGTGGATGATATGCTATTGGCTAGCAAGAATACTTATGAGCTAGATGCATTAAAGGCCAAGTTGCATGAGGCCTTTGATATGAAGGATTTGGGATTTGCAGGTCATATTCTTGGTATGCGCATCATGTGTGATCGGAGTAGGAAACTCCTTTGGCTTTCACAAAAAGAGTATGTTACAAAAGTATTGCAGCGTTTCAATATGGAGGGGGGGAAGGCAGTGAGTACTCCATTGCCTCCATATGTGAAACTGAGTCACACAGATAGTCCTAAATCAGATGAGGAAAGGGCCATGATGGCCAAGGTTCTTTATGCATCAGCCATTGGGAGTCTTATGTATGCTATGATAGCTACTAGACCAGACATTGCATTTGCAGTGGGAGTTGTTAGCCGGTATATGGCTAATCCAGGAAAGAGGCGTTGGGAGGCAGTTAAGTGCATCATGAGGTACATGAAGGGTACCAAGGAGATGTGTATTTGCTTTGGTAAAGGAGACATGCGTGTACTTGGGTACACAGATTCAGACTATGCAGGAGGGCATGTGGATAGTAGGAGATCCACTTCTGGTTATGTGTTCACCTTTGCAGGTGGTACAGTGTCGTGGATGTCTCGCGCACAGAAGTGCATTGCTTTGTCTACCACAGAGGCTGAGTATGTTGCAGCCACAGAGGGTTGCAAGTAGGCTATATGGCTTGATCGGCTAGTGGGAGATTTGGGGATTCATACAGGTGTACCGACATTGCATAGTGATTCCATGAGTGCTATTCAGCTAGAACGGAATCCGGTCTTTCATGCAAAGACTAAACACATTGAGGTCAGGTACCATTTCATCAGGGAGGTACTTGAGGACAAGCGCATAGAGCTTGTCAAGGTTCATACAGATGATAACCCTGCAGATATGCTGACGAAGAGTCTACCTAGTCAGCGGTTTGAGTATTGTCGTGTATTGATGGGCATTGGATAGTATGCTCACTGGTTGTTCTCCCTTAAAGGCACATTGTCCTTTAAGTGGGAGGTTGTGGGGGTTAAAGGTCATTGTGCCTTTACCCCGGTTATGTACAATACTCAAACACATATATAAATGAATGAAAAAGAAAATTAGGGTGGTTCTGCACCCACAAAAACTTGTGTGGCTCTCTGTCTCTCTCTCCTTCTTCCGTTCTTGCTTCCATTGAGAGCACTCTCAAAAGGGCATGTACCTCGCTCTTTATGCATCCATGTAGAACTCATTTTAGCTGCACTAGCGTATAAGCGAGTCCACATGCCATCCCACTCACACCTCTTGTCCACTTTTTGTTCCCCGCTGTGCTCAATCATTCACTGACCTTTCCTTTCAACTTGTTCTAACTATATTTCTTGAGGCGTTTTCCAACAAACCCCATGAAACACTTGCCCTAGATTCAAAATTTGATTTCCCCTCTTTCTCACATTGCAATGTACATCCATTGTTGTGATGCAATGTGCATCCATTGTTATGACAATATCTATTTTTCATGTTCTATTTATATTTACATTCCTTCATGTAGAAAAGTGGTTTGAAGAACTAGTGGAGATTTGTGTTTCTTTTTGGTTGTGGTATGTTTGTTGTGAAATGAGTTGTGTAAAAGTGTTACATGAGAAGCATGATCTCCTCATATATCTTACGTGTGCTGGCATTTATATAGTCTAGATTATGCCTAAACAAAGAGGACATCGACTCAATGAGTATAGCTAGCTAATGACAAAATATGAAGAGGGGAGAGGAGAAGAGTGGAGATGAGGAGAGAGGGCACAGCTAGAGAGCACACCACAAATGACTAAATGTACACTAGATTTAGTTGAAAAAATAGAATTTATACAAACCCTTTTAGGGTTAGGGTTAGGGGATCTAACCCTTTCCTTTATAGCACTCTATAAGGTTAGTGCTATGCACATATGATCACGTGATGGTGCTATGCACACATGATCACATGATGTTGAGCGTGAACTCTCAACACCTTCCCTCAAGATCAACATCATGAAGTAGGCCTTCCCTCAAGATGATGATTTTGGGGAATCATTAAAGGACTGAGCATTACATTCCATCACACCCCTTTAATGGGAATGTCCTTCCTCTGTGTCAAACCAAGAGCTAGTCAGTGTTTCTCGAATAGCTCTTTACCGAGTGGTTTGGTAAAGATGTCTGCAACATTTTCTTTGCTATCACAATGCTACAGTGTGATGTCGCCAAGTAACACTCTTTCTCTGATGAAGTGCTCTTTGACATCAATGTGCTTTGTCATGGAGTAATATACTGGATTTTTGGCCAATGCTTGAGCCGATTGATTATCATAGTATATTGTTGTTGGCTTTGACTCATCAAAGTAATCTGTTTCTGACAATAGTCTTCTAAGCCATATAGCCTCACATGCACCTCTAGTGAGTGCCCTATATTTTGCTTCAGTCGAAGACAAAGAAATAGTTGGTTGTTTGTTTGACAACCATGATATAGCACCTTGACCAAGGAAAAATGCATATCCCTATGTCGATCTCCTGGTCTCATGATCTCTAGCATAGTCACTATCACAATATCCATGCAACCATGGATGACTTCCTCTGTATTCTATCCCAAACTGTCTTGTACCTCTGATGTATCTCAAGACTCTTTTGGCTGCATTCCAGTGAGACTATTTTGGATTTGCCATAAACTATGCTAGTGAGCTTACTGCATAACAAATATCTGGCCGTGTGATTGTCAGATATATAAGAGATCCAATGAGCTGCCCGTAGTATCTGTCATTGACTGTAGGCTTTTTTGAATCTTTAGTAAGTTTCAAACTCTGTTCCATGGGAGTGGCTGCAATCTTGTAATCTGTCATATGAAACTTCTTCAGGAGACTGTCAACATACTTGAGCTGACTGATGAATGTGCTATCTAAATTTCAGTAATCAACCTGTCATCATAGAAGTGCCTCCATGTATCTCCTCTATGATGGTGGTGGTGGTAGGCTGTCTCGACAGGAGTAGGGTACCTACCCACGATATCAAGCTGCAAGATGACATAATTTGCAGAGGGGTTAGTACAAAGAAACTCCTAATAAACTACATAAACAATATAATTTGAGATTGATACTTACAAATTGGGCCTCCCATGATTCAACACCCCCTACTCCAAAATGCATGCTTCCATATTGCTCCATTTGGATCCTTCATGCCTCCACGTGCTGCAGACTAGGGTCTGCTCTCATTGCTTTCATTGCTTTCTTCCACTCACGCTTATGATTGGTGTGGGGTGGGCTCCTTGGTGGTTGACCTCCCTCAAGCCTGGCTAAATTTCTGCTAGTGCCTGCCTCTTAAGCGAAGATCTTTTATTGCTAAGTATCGTAACAATCTTTGACTTGGCCCATTTATCTGTGAACTGAACACTAGGGAGATTGGGATACCTAGAGCGAACAACAACGAGGGTCTCATTAGCCAACCTTTTTGGATGGTCTTTGTAGTGAATAAAGCAATCTCTGTAGTTGTTAGCAATTACAGAGTGCATGAAGGCCATGATGTCCTTCCCCCATGCATCCATCAAGATGCCATATGCTTATGAAAAGAAGAGAAAAAGAGAGCGGAAAAGAAGAGAAGGAAGAGGGAAAAAGAGATTGAAAGAGAGGAAAAAGAGATTGAAAAGAGGGGAAAAAGAAGAGGGGAAAAGAAGAGAAGGAAGAGGGGAAAAGAGACTGAAAGAGGGAAAAAAGAACAGGGGGAAAGAGCATAAGCATAAGAGAAGGAAAAAACATATGCATAAGAGAAAAGGAGAGAAAGCATATGCTTATGCTTATGCATAAGCATATGAGCATATGCTCATGCATAAGCATAAGCATAAGCATAGGCAAATACATATGCTTATGAAAAGAAGAGAAAAAGAGAGGAAAAAAGAGAGTGGAAAAGAAGAGAAGAGGGAAAAAGAAGAGAAGGAAGAGGGGAAAAGAGATTGAAAGAGGGGAAAAAGAAGAGGGGAAAAGAGCATAAGCACAAGAGAAGGAAAAGTATATGCATAAGAGAAAAAGAGAGGAAGCATATGCTTATGCTTATGTATGAGCATATGAGGGAAATAGGGGGGAAAGAGGGAGGAAAAGAGGGGAAGAACAGGGAATAAGAGAAAAGAGGGGTTATGTACAACACACCTTATGGGTCCTCTTATGTGGAAGGGTGGCACATGGTCATGCCCTACCACCTCAACCCTGGGCCCTATGCACACCATATTTTATTATACTATTGCCACACATACAAGCACACACATATATTTATGCCTTTTACCTTGGTCAAATTTATCCATAACGATGCTAATGCTAATCCTTGTTGCGATATCGTAACCACATGGTGGTGTAATGTATATACTCCTCTATTCAATCTAATCTCAAAAAATGGGAGGGGGATTCGACTATATGTGGAGCATGCACGGGCAACTCCGTGAATAACCCGTGCACATAGCTGTGTAATAGGCATAGTCAAACATTCGAAGTCAGCTACGTAGTGAAACAACGAAAACACCCAAGCATGCGATGATACGTCTAAGTGTTTGAACAAGTCCAAAGGTGACAGAGGTGCTGCTAAGGTGCTCAGAAGCATCATCACGTTTGAGTAGCTCCCCAATCAAGTAAGCAAAATACTTGTTTCCTAGTCTCTCCGCCTCAGAAAGTCTATGTGAAATAACAAAAAAGCGTGATCCTCTCAAAAACTCCTAATATCATGACTAACGTCTACTCCACATTATAGGAAATGTAAGTGAGACCCTAGCGTGAGCGATGACTCCATATCGCATAAGCGACCAATGTAGAGACTCTCTCGCCACAGACTACCCCTATGAGAGCACCTAGAAGTGAGGCTATTTTGCGCATGTCTACCAGAGCTAGGTATCCTATGGATAGGCTAAAATATGATGGATTTACAGCCATTCACTATGCCTATATGGTCAAAGTGATACAGGAACCAGAACTCACTTCTTTTGAGCAAGTCCCTGGGGGATTCACAGGGGGAAACTTATGATATCACGTGAGTGTACAATAGGGGGTTTTTTTTTAATGAGGCATAAGCTTATACATTAGGGGTGGGGGGCCTTTTTTTTCTCCCCAATATTGAATTTAAGCTAGGGGGACCATGTCATATTTAAGAAGGGGGGACATAATATAGGTTACCTTGGGTAACTAGTCCAAACAAGTTTGACTTTGTGTATGGTTTTAAATAGTCATAGGGAAAGTAACCTAAATTTGCTTATTGTGTAATCTAAATGCTTTAGAAAGAATGTAGATTTAAGGAAAGGGGGGGACATAATGGAATTTTGGTGGTATCTTATAAGCTTAAATAGGGGTGTCTTATCATCCTATGTGGATCTTAAATAGGGGGTTTTCTTGAAGTTCATGCACGCAGGTGACGTCCCCCTTTAATGAAGAGTGAATCCCCCGGGAGCAAGCCATGGGAAAAAAATTTTGGAAAAAGCCATGGATGAAGAAATGGATGCCTTGGAAGCAAATGCTACATGGGAATTGGTGCCTTTGCCTAAAGACAAGAATGCAATTGGCTGTAATTGGGTTTATAAGGTGAAGCACAATGCAGATGGTTTTGTAAACAGATACAAGGCAAGATTAGTTGTCAAGGGGTATGCACAGACATATGGCATTGATTATGAAGAAACATTCAGTCCGGTTGCAAGGATGGTAACCGTAAGAGTAGTCATTGCTATGGCTGCATCAAAGGGATGGTCTTTACATCAGATGGATGTAAAGAATGCCTTCTTGCATGGTGATTTGCAAGAAGAGGTCTTTATGGAGCAGCCACAAGGTTATGTTCATGCTGTTCATGCTGAGTTTGTTTGTAGGTTGAAGAAAGCCTTGTATGGCTTGAAGTAAGCACCTAGAGCATGGTCTGACAAGATAGGACAATATCTTGTCACTATTGGCTTTCAGATTTCCAAGGCAAATTTCTCACTTTATGTGAGAAAAACAGAGAAAGGTATTATGCTGCTTGTCATTTATGTTGATGATTTGATCATCACAAGTGATAGTGATGAAGATATCCTTCATGTGAAAATGCTATTGAAGCAGAAGTTTGAGATGAAGGATTTGGGAGAGCTGCGTTATTTCTTGGGCATTGAGGTGATTAGATCACCAAGTGGGATACGGCTCTTGCAGAGGGCGTATGGATTGGACATGCTATCCAAATATGGGATGATAGGCTGTAAGCCTATTTCAGTTCCTTTGGAGTAGAATGTGAAGCTAAGCACAAATGTAGGTGAGCTTCTGGAAGACCCTACTATGTATAGACGCATAGTAGGAAGTTTGATTTATATGACTATTACTAGGCCAAATATTGGATTGGTAAGTCAGTTTATGCAGGCTCCAAGGAAACCGCATTTGGATGCGGCTAGATGCATGCTCAGGTATGTGAAGTCCACATTGCAGTATGGACTATTTTATGAAACTGGGATTCAGATACAGTTGCATAGATACACTGATGCTGATTGGGCTGGTAGTATTTCTGATAGACGATCTACCAGTGGATATGTGTTCTCTTTTGGGAGTGTTGCAGTCACTTGGAGCAGCAAGAAATAGCCTACAGTTGCCTTGTCGAGCACAAAGGCTGACTACAGGGGTGCAGCAATGGCTACATGTGAGGTAGCTTGGTTGCATAAGCTACTTTATGATATGCATCAGTCTACAGATGGGCCAGTTGTCATTTATTGTGACAACATGAGCAGTATACACTTGGCAAATAACCCAGTCTATCATGCTAGAACAAAGCACATTGAGGTGCATTATCACTATGTGCGGGAGAAGGTTTTACTAGGTCTTATTGATCTAGTTTATGTCAGCACAGAGGATCAGGTAGCTGACATATTCACGAAGGCATTGGGCGCAAAGAAGCTACACAAGTTTAGAGACCTGCTTGGTGTGTAGGAATTGGGATTGAGCTCGAGGGGGAGTGTTGAGATATCGAGCTCCACTGGTGATATGCCAGGGTGACCGTTGTGCATTTATGTCACCGACTTGTTAGCTGCAGATGCGGTTGGTACACCACCCATGAATAATAGCTAGATGACAGCTATCCTTATATACTCTAGTTTGTGGCTTAGTTAGTATGCCACCTTAGTTAGCTGAGTTTGGTTTGAGACCCACATATAGGGTTCTTCTATTTCTTTGTACTAGAGTTCTTTTGGCTTTCACAACTAAGAAGAGGAAAATTGTTTTCAGCCTCCACCTTTGTGTGTATTCCCCCATTGTGTATGTGAGAAAGCTACAAGTGAGACTCCTTCCTTCTCTCCCACTACCTTCACAGTGTGCACGAGCTTGCCATGGCTTTCGATAGTTATGAAAAGCAGTATGTCATCCTAAAAGATTTCCAAACTAGAGTGGAAGTCTTGGTAATGGCCCATGAAGATGTTTTTTAGTCATTTACGCAACATCAACAAATGTTGAGGGATTCAGATGAACCTGTTGCACAGAGTGAGCAAAAGTGGAGGGAGGAAGGAATCAAAAAGCAACTTCATCATGTATAGATCAAGACTATGGTATTGATGGCTGCAATAGTTAAATCGGATGCCTATCCTACTATGCAACAAGGTTCGAAATGCATGGTCTGCCATACCCCCATCATAGATGACTGTTGTATTCGATGGCCTGCGTGCTACCACCTTGTGCACGTTTTTTTCTTTGGGGTGTTTGTGCATACAAAATCTAGCTATAGATAATGCCATTTTCCATTGCCCAAGTCATGGACAGCAGATCAAATGTGCCTACCTGCTACTACAGCTATCTACAATGAGAAAGTAGTTGCTACAGCTCAATTTGCCATTTGGCCAAAAGATCTTAAAGACAAGGAGCTCAAATTGAAGAAGCCCAAGACCCCGACTGTGAGGAAAAGGAGCCTAAAGGGAGGAACCAGCCCCCTTCAGGAAAGGAGCAAGAAGGGCCGATCCTGCAACCAAGAAGCTCAAATCAAGGAAAGAGGAAGCGACATGAAGGGAGGGGCTAGGCCCCTATAGGAAGGAACTAGCCCCATTTTGGAAGGAGCAAGGAGCGCCAAGCCTGCAATCAAGAAGCTCAACAAGGAGTCCTTGAGATGTAATCTGAACTAAAGGAGTCTTTGAGATTGTAATCTATGTAATTTGTGTGTAATCTATTGAATTGTTAATATTCTCCAAAGTCTACTTGGGCAATGTTTTCTCATCTATGTGACTAGATAGTGTCCTTTGATCCACATCGGCGCAATGATAAAATAATGAGATGAAAGATTTTGATTAGATCACTAACGTGAGACTGAAAGACTTTGATTAGTGTACTAATGTGAGATGAAAGATTTTGATTAGATAACTAATGTGAGACGAAAGATTTTGATTAGACAACTAACATGAGACTGAAGAATGAGAAGGTTGGGCTCAATGAACTCAAAGATTTTGATTACCAAACTAACATGACACTGAAGATTGAGAATGTCGGGCTCAATGAACTCTCTCCCTATTTAAGTGTAAGGCAGACATGACTTAGTGCCCATTATGAAACCTAGCCCAATGAAAAGAATAATTTTTTTGCAAAATCTATGATAGACACAATAGTGTCACGGGGAAAATTGGCAAGGCACGTTCTAAACTACTTATCCTACTAGCTGGCCATGAAATTGTGAAGCACAGAACCACGTGATCTACAAGCTCCCTTGGCTAGGTGCTCTTATATGACAGTAGCCATCTCTTTTTATCGGATCCTTCAACATTGACATTTTCAAATCTCCACCATTTTAGAGCAACATGGTTGTCTTCCCTCATTTCATTTGGATAGACATTGAATGTCTTCTTCTTCAGCTTCAAACTGCAATGCTTACATGTGTTGCAAATGCATTCAATCCTATGGTGCCACTCACGGTCTCCCTTTGGACAAACCACTGGCTCCCACAGAGACCTTAGGCTACAAATCTTTCCCTCCCTTGCAACACATGATGAGGATCCAAGTGGCCTACAGACTGTGCATTCATCGAGGAGGCATGGGCATCAATCCCCATGGAGCAATGCTCCAACATGACCAGATCTCAAGTCATTCATAGCTTGCTAGTCGAGGTCAAAGTCTATGTGTGTTTGCAACAATAAACATTCATGTCTTTGAGTTTCCTGATGTACCAGGGCTTACAATGCTCAAAGCTCCTCTGCCCAATTGAAATGTTTAGATTTTGATCCATAAACTTGAGATACAACTCCGTCTGCTGACCCAACATGCAGGAACAACAGAACAATGAGCCCCCTTTTTGCTACTACTAAAAGAATACAAAACACAGTCTAATTAAAGTATATAATGAAGTAAAAAAATTTTCAACCACTGCGCTGGTTTAGGACAGTCACAATTTCAATCACCATGCTAGTTTAGGGCACGTTTAGGATAGTCAACCACCGATCTAGTTTAGGACACATTTAGGACACACACAATTTCAACCACTAGGATGGTTTAGGACACTGTCACAATTTCAATCACCGAGATGGTTTAGCTTTACGGTCTCAACTTCACATATTAGACAATAACAAGTATATTGCTTTTCATTTCTAAATTTTACCATTAGAAAATAAAAATATATTGCTTTTCATTTCTGAATTTCACAATTTAACAGTGGTATATGACCCGAATAGCAGGAAATTCAATTTAACAAATTTAAGTACCAAGAAACACAATAATTTCAACCATCGGGCTGGTCAATAACTAATGTATGTTCAACCATGCTAGTTCAGGACAATCACATAACTGGTGATAGAGCTTAAGCAGCCACAATTGCATGACGTTCCAACCACCGGGTTGGTTTAGTAAAATAACAAAATATTGCAAAATATATTGTTGCTAATTTCTGCTCAACCATGCCACCGAGCTAGACAACTAATGTCTGTTCAACCATGCTGGTTCAGGACAATCACATAACTAGCGATTGAGCTAAACCAGCCTACGATTGCATGATGTTCCAACCATCGGGCCGGTTCAGAACAATCACATTTATTCCAAGCTTGGTTTAAGAAATGAAACAAGTAAACTATTGCAAAGCTCAATCACAAACAACCACCGGGCTGGTTTAGGCACCACTGATCTACATTGTATCTAGCATGTGTATGATGTGCTCCTCAAACACCTTGCATCATGTCCACTTCTTATAGATGTCCTTTCTATTTTGAGAAACTCTCATATTTTCATGCCAAAACATCATTGTAGCAATGACCTCCATACTTAGGCTGTCTCTCCTTTTCTTGCATTCTGTTGAAGCCCACAGACTTCTCGAATCGGGATGATCGTGCTTCTACTTTACGTTCAACCACTGGAGCCACATTGGTCCTTCTGATTGACAACATCTTTGACATTGTGTGCCCAAGCCATTTCTCCTTTGTTTCAGGGGATACTAACATAGCTAATGCCACCCTCTTTGTAGCTATTTGATCTAAGCTGTGTACCCCTTTCACTTTCTGTAGGCCATTTCTCATGTTAGAGATCATCGCCTCTTGGGCATGTATCTTCCAAGGCGTTGGTAGCGTTGCTACTCTACAAACTTTAGGGTGCATGCTAAAGATTGTGAAGACTCGAGACTGGTGATTGCCTGAATGGCCTAATGTTGTTGCCTTGAATGCTCCCACCAATCGTGACACCATAGCTCATGTTCTTTGCTCCAATGGCAATGATCAAATGTGTGCATCTGCAACCACTTCTTGTTGTTGCTTGTTGGCTCTTTCCTACTCCTTTCGTAGGAAGAGCTGGGTATTCTATGTTGCAGGGTTCCGAGGCTTTTTGTCACCTACAGATATATTGGGTTTGTCGTTGTAGTATATGTGTAGCTTAGGACCTCGAGTCGTGTTCCGGTGAGAGACGTAGGCTTAAGTGTGGGGAGTAAACAAAATGCAAGCATGTGTAAAAGGCACGTAAACCATTGTTGTTGGGGTAATGAAGGCTTCCGCCTCCATTGGGGGTTGTAGGGTTTAGGAGGAGTTTAAGGGTTCAGAAGGAGGTTCCAGGGTTTAGAAAGAGTTCAGGGTTAGAAAGAGTTCCAGGGGTCAGAAGGAGGTTCCAAGGTATAGAAGGAGTTCAGGGTTAGGAGGAGGATCCAAGGTTCAGAGTAAAGTACATGGTGGAGAACTCGTCTCCCTCGTAGATCATTGAGTTTAAGGGTTTAGGAAAGCATAGGAGTGGGAGAGGAAGAAGGTGTAAGAGCATGGGTGAAGTAAGAGAGAGAGGAGGAAGGAGGAGGAGGGAAGAGGAGGAGGGAGAGGGAGGAGAGAGGAGGAGGAGGAGGAGGGAGGAGGAGGAGGAGGAGGGAGGAGGAGGAGGAGGAGGAGGAGGAGGGAGGAGGAGGAGGGGGAGGAGGAGGGAGAAGGGAGGAGGAGAGGGAGAGGATGGGTTGCAGGGTTGGAGGAGAGGGGAGAAGGGTTGCAAGGTTAGGACATGCTTTTGGACGTGCAGTGCAAGGAAGCATGGACACTTGAGACAAATGCTTGGAATACCAATGTAGACTCAACACAATGCCCCAAGAGTGTGGGCTTCATTCCATTATGGGGTATTTATACAAGTTGGAGAGCTTCCCTCTCTGCATGTAACACAAAGTCGTATCACAAAGTTGTAACACAAAGTTGTGTCACAAAGTCGTAACACATTCTCTCTCTTCATGTAGAAGATGTAACACAAAGTTGTTACACAAAGTTGTTACACAAAGTTGTTACACAAAGTCGTAACATAAACTTGTAACACAAACTTGCAACACAAAGTTGTTACACAAAGTCGTAACATAAAGTTGTGTCTAGAAGTTGTAACACAAAGTTGTAACACCTTCTCTTTCTTCATAAGTTCATGTTGGCACAGAGTCAACATACCCCCGGATCCATTTTATTACCCGTCCTCAGGTTATGGCTTATTGCGATCACGTACCTGGGTTGCCATGTTTTTAGTCCAGTGGCTGTGGAACTTGTGTCGTGCCAGACGGTCCTGCTGTAGAGCCTTAGCACCATACAATTTTTGCACAGTTTCCAGGTAGCCTGTATCCACCATTTGCTCGAACAGAGATATGTGGCGGGCCTCCAAGAAGATCACTCTTTGGTATAGTCGGCTTGTAATCTGAGCATCAATCCGTTCATTGGGATTAAAGCTGAGTGGAGGTAAATGGGAATCAAGGTAACAAGGGACCTCCAGAATTAATGCTAATGTTTTGCAGAATATGGCACTTTGGCGAAGGAAGCGATCAATGTTGCCGCGCATTGTTTGTTCATGCTGCTGAAGTGCTCGGATCATGGCGCCTTGGATAGTCCATTCTACACCAGAGTAGGATTCGATCATTGGCCAATTAATGACTCGATCTTCAGCCAAAGTGTGTATGTTGGCTTCCCATCTTTTACGCCGTGGAACTGCATAGAACTTGGGATGGGTTCTGAGACATGGAGGTGCCCGTAAGTACTCCTTTAAGAAGCTTACATCAAAGAGCTTGGGACAGCGCCAATCAGGTTGTGGATCCAATTTGCTAATCCAAGCTTCACTTATTTGGTGCTGACGAAGATTGGTAGGGAAGTTACCCAGGGTCCATCCACCGCGAGTTTTCATATCAGGATATTTGCTCCAAAATTCCTTGATGGGGTTACTGGGAAGTGGTATCTCATCAAAATCATACTCATCATTGGAACTTGGCATGGGTGTACGAATTGGATTATCCGGATCCTGATATTCAAAATCAAATACTGCATCATTTTCTGCTGATGGCAGCACTAGAAGTGTCGGAGGTGATGACGGGGCCGGGAGAGAAGCAGGGGACATGGGGGAGAAATATGGCTGAGTGATAGTGGCGGAAGGGGGAGCAGAGGGGAGGGGAGGAAGAAATGGGCAAATGGTTTGAGCAGCTTGGTAATCCTCAAGGGTAGGATTAGCAAGGGAGGGGAAAAAGCTAGGTGTGAGGGGCTCGTAAGTTTGGGACTGTTGGGTAAGTTGAAAATGGTGAGAGGCATGAGCAAAGAGACGATGGAGGGAATAGATGTTAGGATGGAGCTCGGGGAAGGTTAAGAGGGTAGCAGCAGCAAGGGGAAGTGAGGTTATGATGTTGGCAGAAAGAGTGGTTAGATATGGGAAGTTGGATGTGAGATAGGCCTTGTCATCGTCCGACACTTCTATTTGCTGGTGCGATGGGATGATCAGCTGCATGGGTTGGATGCCCGTTATGTCATGCCGTGCAAATAATAGGGATGGCCTTTGCAGCAACGGCAACAAACCTGCAATAACCCTGAGGGGAGGACTACCCATGAGGCAGGCATATGCAATGAAAGCATCTGTCCTGAGAGTTATAAACCCGGCATGTGTAGACAGGCAGAAGATATTCTTCTCATCTTCAGACAAGTCTTGGCAAATGATGCGCAGGGTTTTAATCCCGATGGATCGTTTCCAGTCGATTGTTGGATGAGCAGCTATGATCTTGAGTTGGAGTTGCTTCCATTGGATCAGCACGCGTGCGTGGAGGTGATCTTCCATTTGGAGAGCAGTCACAAGCTCTTCATACACCACGGTTGTGCATTGTAGTGGGTCGTCATTGTCTTGCAATGCCTCATTGTTATGCACTAGCAATTGGAGTTCAAGCTTGGAGATGGCTATTTTTTGGGAGTGCATCTCATTCATCTTTTCTTTGTACTGATGGTAGATGCTGGTGTATGCCTCTTTAAGCTTTTTCATTTGCAAGGTGACCTTTGCCTGTTGAGGGATGTCTTCAGTGGTATTGGACCATTGGTCCAAGAACTGGGCTTGTAAAGTGCTGGCCTCTTGAACAGTAGCAAGTTGGTCTTTTAAGAGTCGGCATTCCCTTGTAAGCTCATCAATGCTAAAGGCACGTACTGCCAAAGATTGTTGCATGTCTTCTAGCTTGTCCTTGCATTCCTGGAGCTCGTCTTCTTTGTGAATGAGAGTGAGTCGAGCTTGTGCCACTTCCTCTGTTTGTTGCGCATGTGCAGTTGTCAGGGAGTTATAGGAGGTCTGTAGGATTGCCATTGCTTCGACTGCCGCAGTCAGCTGTGTTTGACTTTGATGGAGGTTGGAGGTCACATCCCTTACGGTCTTCTCTTGAGCTTGGAGAGCCTGGTTCATGCGCACTTCTTCTACCTCTTTCTCATCTATTTGTGCCCGAAGAGCCTTGACCTCGATGGCGATTGCCTGGAATTGGTCTTCGATTTCTGATGCCGTCTGCCTTTCCAATTCTCTTGCATATGCTTCCTTAGCCAAGCTAGTGAAGAGTTCGGACATTTGGATCATTTGGCTAGCTTGATGCTGGAGAATGACAGATGGTGATGAGGTCTGGCGATATTGCTGATACAAGTGGTGCCCATGTAGCCATCCCGAGGGTTCTGTAGTACTTGAGGGAGGTTGTTCCAATGGCATTTCACTCCCTTGTGGACAATAGTCATACTGCTGATCTGGCACGAGCTCTCCTTGAGGCACATCGACTGGCATGACGTCGATGGGCGGTTCGAGTGCCGATGTGGTCTCAAGCTCTGGTGCTGATCGTTCCTCAGGTTCGGGTGCCAACCTTGTCTCGAGCTCGGGTGGGTGCTGTTGGGGGAGACTTAGTGGTTGCAATTGTGCACCGAGCTGAAGCATTTCCTGAGGCAATTCTACAATCCTGCTTTCCAAAATAGGTACTTCTGTTAAGGCATCTGTACTTATCAATGTGATAGCTGGAGCAGTTGATGATGGCTCCCATACTGGTGAGAAGGGTATGTCCAACTCCTCAATTGGCTTTGGAGACTGGGGCAGAGTCATTTCTCTTTGTTGGAGTTCCTTTTTGATGATGATAGCCAATAAGTGCGGAATTTTACATTTCTGGCCTGAAGAACCATCGAGTTTTTTGGTAAAGAAAATGACAAAGTGTTGGACCCAGTCTTGTTTGAGCTTCCTACTCAGCAAAACAAATGTGCGGAGTGGAAGGGAGCGTTCCTTGCCGTTCTTTATTCCCAGGATGGTGGATAGAAATTGTGCTGCTTCCTTGAGATGAGGGTCAAGGATTGTGCGAAGCAAGATGCCATCTCTATGGATCAGGGTACCCTTGGTGAGGAGAGTCTGTACTTCAATAAACTTTGCATCCGCAGACCTTTTAGGGTATTCGCCACCTTGCCTTGGCAGAGAGAAAGCCCGTTGAATGACTGTACTGTCGAGGATAATGTTCAGTGGGCTCTGCTGTACAGTGATTGTACCGTACTTGCCATCTGTTGCATTGCTGGAGTAGTAAGAGTGGAGAAAGTCCTTGATGTAGGTGGTCATGATAGGACTATCCTCCAAGGATTTGAGGCTCTCATGCAAATTGCCTAAACCCCGTTGCTCTAAGTAAGATGTTGCTTCCTGGGAAAGAGCATAAGTCGAGGTGGGTGGCCAGACAAGTTCCAATGATTGGGCCTTGTTAACAGTTGTGCACGCCGGCTGTGACTGGGGTGGCATTTGTTCTGCTTGGGCATGCACTGAATCTTCTCCGGAGCTATCGCTTTGGACCACGAACGTCTGTGGTCTCCGTGGTTGAGAGGATGTAGATGGCTGCGAACTCGGGAGGGGGTCTCGTGGTTGAGGTGGTGGGCTCTTTCTGCGCATCCTCTTTAGTGGCGGCATCTTTTCTGAACCTGCATCCATGTACATGTAGTGTACCATTGATCATTACATTGATTGGCATGCCTGTATGACCTGTCTGTGTGGGTGTGGGAGAGAGATCTTTTTTTTTTTTTTTTTTTTTTAAAATATATAATTTTTAAATACATCTTTTGAGAGGGTGGAATGAAAGTGTGTTGTACAATTATTCATGCAATCATCTATGTGTCTAAGCGAAAGCGTGTGAGTGCACGTGACCTAGTAGCTAAGTAGGGACTAACTATATGCTTTTTTTGCTGGGATTTTCATAGGGCAGCTAGAACTCATTCACCAATCCTGAGCTCTAGGTAAAATCGATTGAGGCTACCTATATGTGCGAAGACGTACATATGCAAGTGAGTGCTCGTGATACAATCTAATCCTAACTAAGGAAGACTTGGTTTCCCAAATCTTCGTTTTTGTCGGGGATGGCTCGCGTGTTGATGTAGTAGCGCTTCAGTCGGCTCCCGTTTATTGTTGTGTTGAATTGGACTCCATCGAGTGTTTCAAGTAGCACAGCGCCAATGGGATTCATCTTTCGTACCCGGTAGGGTCCTTGACCCAGATACTTCAATTTGCCCTTGTGTACTTTGGCATTGTATAACAGGACTAAGTCGCCTTCCTTGATGTCTTTAGCTTTCAGATTCCTGTCAAACCATGCCTTTCTTCGACGTTTTTCTGTTGTCATGGCATGATAAGCGACTAGTCTTGTCTCTGTATGCTTTTCCAACTGACAGAGCCTTTCTTTCAAGGACTCATGATCACCCAGGCGTTCTTGTATTGCGATGCGCAGACTTGGTATTATAAATTCAAGTGGGACCACGGCTTCAAGGCCGTACACCAATTGAAAAGGTGTGTTCCCTGTACTGACCTTGAATGTGGTTCTGTATGCCCATAAGGCTGCATGCAGTTTCTCTGCCCAATCAGAACGCTGCGGTTCTACTACCTTGGTGAGGATATTGCATATGATTTTGTTTGTGGATTCTGCTAATCGATTCCCTTGGGGGTAGTAGGGTGTGCTTTTTCTATGAATGACCATGAAGCCAGACAAGAGTTCTTGGATTACCTCATTGACAAAATGTGTGCCTCTATCCGACACAATTTCAAGGGGGCATCCGAATCGGGTGATCACATGTTCGTACAAGAATCTTGCTGTGCTTTTGGCATCTGCCTTTCTGACTGCCTTAGCTTCAGCCCATTTTGTAAAGTAAACAGTGGCCACAATGATGTAGCGTGCCTGTGTTCCTTTTGCTGCGGGATGTATGGGACCCACATAATCAATCCCCCATTTTTCAAATGGCTGTTGTGCAACAACTGTTGTTAGGGGATTGAAGTCTTTGTGTTGTGGTTTAATAGTTCGTTGGCATACATCACAGCCTTTTACAAATTCATAGGCATCTGCCCACAGTGTTGGCCACCAGTAGCCTGCGAGGAGAACTTTTCTTGCTGTGGCTTCCCCTTGGAAGTGTCCTCCTGCAATGCCTTCATGGACTTCACTCAGGATTGGCAGGATCTCATGAGGCATTACACATCTTCTTAATATCTGGTCCTTGCCCATCTTGTATAGTTGTCCTGCAATGAGTTGATATGGTGCAGCCTTTAGAATCAATTTTCTGGCATCTACTGCTTTCATGTCAGGGGGTGGTCTTCCTGCCATCAAGTACCCAATGATATCTCCACACCATTCTGGAACAGCATCTATTTGAAATAGTGTGGCATCTGGTAAGTCATCTTCTACTCCAGTGGCTTCTTCTCCTGTCTTTACTCGAGACATGTGATCGGCAATGTAGTGTTGGGCACCTTTGCGGACCACAATTTTGAAGTTGAATTCTTGTAGCAAGAGGAGCCATCTGGTTATTCTTCCTGTGGTACACGGACGGTTCACAAGATAAAGCAATGCTTGATGGTCGGTGTAGAAGACAAAATCATTTGCAAGGAGATAGTGCCGAAATTTCTTTACACTGTACACCATTGCTAGGGCTTCTCTTTCTGTGGTTGTATAGTTGATCTCTGCATCATTGAGTTGTCGACTGGCGAAGTAGACTGGATAGTCTTTCTTATGTTCACCAGGTTGACAAAGCACACTCCCAATTGCATACTTGGATCCATCAGTATGAACATGAAAATCAATATCCCAATTGGGAGATAGAAGGATGGGTGCTGTGATTAGGCGCCACTTTAAAAGCTCAAAGGCTTGGTCGCACTCTTCGGTCCATAAGAACTCCACTAATAATTTGTAAAGTGGTCTAGCTATCATGGCATACCGCAATATAAATCTTCTATAATAGCCGGCATGTCCCATAAAGACCTGTACACCTTTGGAATTTGTAGGAGGAGGCAATTCCATGATGATTTTGATTTTGTCCATGTCAGTTGCAATCCCATGTTGAGAGACGATGTGTCCTAAAACAACTCCGTGGGTGACCATGAATTGGCATTTTGTTGGATTTAGGGAGATGCCATACTCCCTGCATTTGATTAGTACTTCTTCCAGACATTTGAAGTGGTCCTGTTTGGTTGAATGGATGCACAAATCATCCAAGAACACCTGTAGAAACTTATTCAAAAATGACTTGAAAGCTGTGAACATGACTCGCTGGAATGTGGCCGGGGCATTACAAAGGCCGAATGGCATGACTCTATATGCAAAAATACCCCATTCTGTAGCAAATGCTGTTTTTGATTGGTCTTGAGGAGCAATTTGTACTTGGTTATAGCCACTGAAGCCATCCAAGAAGCTATAAATTTCGGATCCTGCCACCTTTTCCAACACTGTTTCTGTTAAGGGTAGGGGGTAGTGATCCCTAATTGTGGCGGCATTCACATTTTTCAAGTTTACGCATATTCTGAGCTTCTTGTTGCGTTTAGGCACAATGACAATGGGTGAAACCCAATCAGTGTGCTCTATCTCGTAGATGAATCCGGCATCTAGGAGTTTTTCCAGCTCATCATAAACCATGGTGCCATATTTAGGATTTGTGCGATAAGGTCCACATACCTTAGGGCGAGCACCTTCCCTTATAGGGATCGTGTGAACTGCCACTTCTGGTGAAATTCCTTTCATCTCTTTGTATGACCATGCTAGGCAGTCACGGTATTCCATTAGGAGGTCTTTGAGTTTGATTTCATCTTCTTGACGGAGCTGTTTCCCAATGAAAACCAACTTTTCTTCCTCCCCGTCAAGGGCGAGGTTTATTGTGCGTGTTTTTGCCGGTCCCTCATAGATTGGAGTTTCTCCAATGCTATCGGTTTCTTGAACTTCAGATTCCCTGATTGGTCTTGGCATTGCTATTGGTGCACTTCCACTTGTATAATTCTTAAAGTATTCCGGCACTTCTCGAAGATCGGCCTCTGATGGGGTTGAACTAGCCTGAGATGTGTCATGAGTACTGGGTGGCATAGTTGCATTTAGTAATTTGTTAGGCTCTTCTTTCCTTTCTTTTTCTGAAGTCTCTAGATCAAGCTTCATCCGCACATGTGGCTTATATTTCCGAAACTTCTTACGTTGGGAACTGTGGGGTAACTTTTCCACTGGCAAGGTGTTTCCAAGTAAGGGTTCATGTGCTGCACATACTCCTTCCAGTCCTTCAGGGGACCATTCAAGAGGTGGTGGTTTTGACTTTGAGGGGACTGCCTTTGCAAGATACAATTCCACAATCCGTGTTTGGACTCGTTCGAATTCATTGAAGTGCTCGGCCTTGGCTCTTCTCTGCGATTTCCTCCTGCAGCTTTCTTGCGGGATCGTCTGCTGTTATGTAACTGTGGAGGTTCAACCTTTGGGAGCTCAACTGCCATTAGGGCATGCAGAATGGCTAGGTCATTATCAAAGATTTGATCTTCAATTGCAGCATTCGCAGCCTCTGTGTCAAGGTCCCAAGGAAAATCGGAGTCATCATTGGTATGGGTACCTTCTTCAGGTTCATTATCCCATTCGAGGTCAGCCATAAAGAAAGGCATCTCTAGATCGATTGGTTCTTCATGTGTCGGTGGAGGATCGACCTGTAGTGTGTTAACATCTATCTGTGAGAAGATGGGGTCTAATGAATGGCAGTTGTCGATGGTTGCCAATGTTTGTATCCAATTATTGACATTGCTTTGTGAGTCACCTGCTATGGCATGCTGTTGCAAGGGATCTGATTTGCTCGAGATTGTCGTGGAAGATGTGTCATCCAATGCTCTAGGAACAATGGGTTTAATAACTCCTGTCTCCACATTCACCCTGACTGCAGTGTCTCGATTCTGGATTGTCAATCTATTAGTTCCCCAGTCATGGAGGACTGATGCTTCCCGTAACCAAGGACGTCCCAGTAAGATTTGATAGGATTTTTTGGGGAGATCCAAGATTGTGAATTGAAGGGAAAAGCGGACTCCTGCGATCTTTGTGGACACACCATTCACTATTCCCAAGGGTTTAGCCCGTGAATCATCGGCAAGGCGTATGTTGAAATTAGCCTTTTGCATTGGTGGGAGACCCCATTCTTCGTAAAGCTCCTTTGATAGGACATTGACACCTGCACCACCATCCACTATGGCTTGGATTTCATTATATGCCTTGTGGATCAAAGGCACAGTGATGTTGCGTATGTCATCTTTCTCACCCATCCGCACAGGGATATCATCAATGTCGCTCATAGGTGGAGAGGGATTTGCGAGTTCAATCCATCCTTTGAAACTCTCCCAGAGATTGGGACAATTTCGTAAGAGGATTCCGATGGGAATGGACACAGGGCAACTCAGGATGCTAGAGAGTGCAGCTCCTTCAAGTTGACGGGGTGGTACATTCTGTTGTGGAGTCTGTTGTTGGAACAAAGGCTCGAGTACAGTATCAATACTTTGTTGGGCCAAGTCATGGAGTGGGTCTTGAGCTTGTTTCTGAGCCTCAAATTGAGCTTGTTCATTTTGGACCCATTGCTGAAGTGCCTGAAAACGAGCCTTTTCCACCTCTGCATTCGGGAATGGAGCTTCTTTTATTCGAGGCTCGGGAGTTGATGTAGATGAACTCGGCTGCTCATTGCTTGGCGGAGGTGGAGGAACTTGTGCTTTCTTTCTCAGAAGTCGCTTCGGTTGGATCGGAATGATAGGGTCCTTCGTAGCCGCTTTCTGTTGGCGTGTAATTACATTGATAGGTTGTGACCTTAGACTTGCCGGTCCCAGACTTTGATGGTCCACCCCAATGATGCCGATGGGGACGTCGGGCTTAACCTCTGTTTGTTCTGGGACCTTATTTTTCATGGGACAATCCATACAGGCATGTCCTATGCCACAATCTCTGCAGAGTGGTTGGAAAGTGGCTGGGCTACCGCGATGAGGGCATTCTGCGATTCTATGATTTTCTCCACAACCGTAACACTTGATTGGTGCGCGAAATGTGTTGGGTCGCACTTGATTTGCATAGACTGGTATTAAACCCTCTGCACCTTCGACGTAGTACACTGGGTACTCTGCTTCATACTCAAATAGCGAGTCTACTTCCTCGGCTTGTAATTGATGTATGGGAACTGCCTGAGGAGCGGGATTTGGTGCTCTTGGATACGGTCGCGGATTTGGATTCCTGAGTAGTTGTGGGACTTGTGTCCGAACGGGAACAGGATTTAGTCTCGGAGCTGGGAGCGCTTGTGCAAGTGCCGGTTGCCTGTATACTGGCATGGGTGCCGCTTGGTATTGTGGTGGTCGAGGCGGATTGTTGCGCATGTTGAAGATGCAACTGGTCTCATCATGGCCGCCGACGACACAGATATGGCACCACAACCGTGGCGGTGGATTTGCTTGTGCAGTGAGCCTTGCTCTTAGGACTGGGCATTCATTTGCTGTATGATTTGCCAAGCAGTGTGGGCACCAGACATTTTCTCGCCGTGGATATGTTTGAGTTGGCGGCTGAGACAAGTGAAGTTTTTGATCCATGGCCTACATCATATCTTCTTTCAGCTTCAAGGTCATGGCCTCG
Organism: Dipteris shenzhenensis; assembly: GCF_047967505.1. Lineage (NCBI taxonomy): Eukaryota > Viridiplantae > Streptophyta > Polypodiopsida > Gleicheniales > Dipteridaceae > Dipteris > Dipteris shenzhenensis. Next base: position 40,995,070 of record NC_141619.1, read on the forward strand.
AGGCGATCTTCATTGGATGTTTCGGCAATGTCCTTTGATTTACCTTTTTTCGAGCGCTTATCTCGTGTATTGGACCTGGCATCATCACTGCTAGTGTCTGAATCTGTCATGCCATCTTCGATGTCAATGGCTGCCGCATGAGCAGCACTGAATGTTTCATAGCTACTTATCTTTTTCATCTCCTTGCGGATTTTCTTTCTGAGGCCTGCTATGAACCATGCCGTGAGGTGCTTTGCATCTGGGCGTGGGTCACATTTGGCAATCAATCTCTTCATCTTTCCCAGGTATGTGCGTACATCTTCCCTCCGGCCTTGTTCGATCTTGCTGAGTTGGAGAGCGGGATCATCTTGTAGCCTCTCCGTTTGGAAGCGACGTTTGAATTCGGTTTGAAGTAGGTCCCATGTAGCACGTTCTTCCACAAGAAGGTCGAGATACCATTCTGATGCCTCATCAGTTAAGGCCATTGGAAACCAAGCCACCTTAGTTTCATGGGATTGATCACCACCTGCTCGACATGCAGCATCAAAATGTTGGAGGAAGCGAGCAGGGTCTCCCCTACCATTATATTTGGGAAGTTCCAGTTTTCCCAAGGGGCGTCGGCCGTGATTGTTGTGATTTCGTCGATTGAAGAAGTTGTCAGCCTCGGCATCGAGCTCAATGTCCCCATCATGCTCAGGACGACGTCCAGCCATGGTGGGGCGTGGAGGAGTTAAAGGAAGTTGTTGAATCTCAGGGGGGAATTCGGGGTAGAGGATTGGCGGGGGCGGTTGTTGCAGTGGAGTTAGTTGCGGATTGGGCGAGCGTTGGAGTCGAAGTCGTTGGCCGGAACGTAACTGCATGCAGATGGTGCGTGATTTGCCAGGGATATTGCTACCCCAAGGGCGGGCGTGGAGGTGGTGTCGTTAGGAGAGTTAGAGTGATGTTAATATGTGTAGGGGCCGTCGTGTTAATAATGTGCCTAGGATTGTCCTACGTGTGTAGGGAAATGTGCCGGTGCAGACGGATCGTTAATCGGAGGTCGCGGCGTGAAAATACGAGTGAATAAATGCAAAATGAGGCCCACACGGGGGCGCGAATGAACGTGTGCGAGGGATGCCGAAATGGTGTGCAATGGGCTGGAAAAATACCCCGTAACGTGGTGTTTCCGTGTGTGAAATCTGGGTTCAAACAGGGTTCAATTTGGGTCCCAAACGGATGAGTTTCGAGGGGTTAAAGGAGGGGTAAATTTGGCGTTTGGGGGGTCCTAATGGTGGTGTGAATGGACTTTAAGTCCAACCGAGGGGTTGAAACCAAGTGACTCTAGTTAGAGTAACTAACCTAGATCCTCCCAGTTATTGTAACTGGGAGGTTTAACTAACTGTAGTTAGATACTAACTGTAGTTAGTCTAACCTAATTGAGGGCTAACTAAACTAACCTAACCTCAAGTACTACTAACCTAACCTACATAGCTAATCTAACTGAGGGCTAACTAAACTAACCTAGGGTTAACTAACCTAACCTAACTGTAGTTAGTACTAACCTAACTGTGGTTAAACTAACCGTAGAGTTAATGTTAGGTTAGGGTTAGTTTGGTTAGGTTTATTTTTTTTTTATTTTTTTTTTTTTTTTTGTGGGGGGGGCTGCCCGACGGCGACGCCCGCAGAGGGGGGGGGGGGGGGGGGTTTGACGCGGCGGGGGGAACGGGGAAGGGCGAGGGGGGTGCGAGGGGGGTTGCGAAGGGGAGGGCGAGGGGGGGGGTTTTGCGCGGGCGGGGGGCGCGGGGTGGCGGGCGGGGGGAGCGCGGGGCGGGGCGGGTTGGGGGCGGGCGGGGTGCGCGGGGCGGCGGCGCTGCTTGCGCCGCCGCGGGGCGGGGGGTGGGAGAGGGACGGTGAGCGGGGGGGGGGCGGCGCGGGGCGGGGTAGGCGGGGGCTGGAGGGGCGCGGGTAGGGTAGGGGGGCGGGGAGCGGAGGCTGCGCCGCCGCGGGGCGGGGCGGCGCGGGGCGGGGGCGGCGCGTTGCGCCGCCGCGGGGCGGGGGGGAGCGGGGTCGCCGCCGCGGGGCGGCGGCCGGGGTAGAGTGGGGGTGGCGCCGCGCCGCGGGCCGGTGGGCGGCACGGGCGGGGCGGTGGACGGCGCGGGCGGCGCTCGCGGGGCGCGGGGTGGCGGCGCCGCGGGCGGGGTTGGCGCGGGCGCGCAGGGGTGGCGCCGCGCCGCGGCGCGGTGGGCGGCGCGGTCTGCGCGCGCGGGGCGCGGGGCGGCGGCGCCGCGGGCTGCGCTCGCGGGGCGCGGGGCGGGTGCGGGTGGCGGCGCTATGCGCCGCCGGGTTGCGGGCGGGGGCGGCGCGTTGCGCCGCCGCGGGGGCGGGCGAGACGGAGGGGTTTAGAGAGGGGTCGCGGGCGGCGGCGGCGGCGGCGCTACGGAGCGCCACCGCGGGAGGGGGTGGGGTGGGGTGGGGTGGGGTGGGGGGTTTGTGCAGGGTAAGGGGGGCGAGGGGGGGGAAAGAGGAGAGAGGGGGATGGGGGAACGAGAGGGGGAGGGGGGTGAGGGGGATGGGGGAACGAGAGGGGGAGGGGGGGTGAGGGGGGTAAGGGGGAACGAGAGGGGGAGGGGGATGGGGGAACGAGAGGGGGAGGGGGATGGGGGAACGAGAGGGGGAGGGGGGGTGAGGGGGATGGGGATGGGGGGACGAGGGGGGTAAGGGGGAACGAGAGGGAATGGGTGGGGGCGGGAATGAGGGGGAGAGAGGAGAGAGTGAGAGAGAGAGGGGGTGGGGGGAGGTGGTGGTGGAGGGGGAGGGGGAGGGGGGAGGTGGTGGAGGGGGAGGGGGAGAGGGGGAGGTGGAGATGAAGAGGGAGGGGGAGGGGGGAGGGGGTGGTGGAGGGGGAGGGGGAAAGGGGGAGAGGGGGAGGTGGAAAAGAGAGAGAAAACGAGGGGGTAGAGAGGAGAGAGTGAGAGGAGGTGGTGGTGGAGGGGGAGGGGGAGGGGGGAGGTGGAGATGGAGGGGGAAGATGGAGGTGGTGGTGGAGGGGGAGGGGGAGAGGGGGAGGGGGAGGGGGAGGGGGGAGGTGGTGGAGGGGGAGGGGGAGAGGGGGAGGTGGAGATGAAGAGGGAGGGGGAGGGGGGAGGGGGTGGTGGAGGGGGAGGGGGAAAGGGGGAGAGGGGGTGGTGGAAAAGAGAGAGAAAACGAGGGGGTAGAGAGGAGAGAGTGAGAGGAGGTGGTGGTGAAGGGGGAGGGGGAGGGGGGAGGTGGTGGAGGGGGAGGGGGAGAGGGGGAGGTGGAGATGAAGAGGGGGGGGAGGGGGGAGGGGGTGGTGGAGGGGGAGGGGGAAAGGGGGAGAGGGGGAGGTGGAAAAGAGAGAGAAAACGAGGGGGTAGAGAGGAGAGAGTGAGAGGAGGTGGTGGTGGAGGGGGAGGGGGAGGGGGGAGGTGGAGATGGAGGGGGAAGATGGAGGTGGTGGTGGAGGGGGAGGGGGAGAGGGGAGGGGGAGGGGGAGGGGGAGGTGGTGGAGGGGGAGGGGGAGAGGGGGAGGTGGAGATGAAGAGGGAGGGGGAGGGGGGAGGGGGTGGTGGAGGGGGAGGGGGAAAGGGGGAGAGGGGGTGGTGGAAAAGAGAGAGAAAACGAGGGGGTAGAGAGGAGAGAGTGAGAGGAGGTGGTGGTGAAGGGGGAGGGGGAGGGGGGAGGTGGTGGAGGGGGAGGGGGAGAGGGGGAGGTGGAGATGAAGAGGGGGAGGGGGAGGTGGTGGTGGAGGGGGGGATGAAGAGGGAGGGGGAGGGGGAGATGAGAGGAGAGGGGGGTGGAGATGAAGGGGGAGGTGGAGGGGGAGGTGGAGAGGGGGGGGTGATGGTGGAGGGGGAGGTGAAGATGGAGGGGGAGGTGGAGAGGGGGGGGGTGATGGTGGAGGGGGAGGTGAAGATGGAGGGGGAGGGGGAGAGGGGGAGGTGAGGAGGAGGTGGTGGAGAGGGCGGGATAAAAGAGCAACAACAAAAAACTGAAAGACGAAAATTGAAAAGCAAGGCGAAGTGGTTACCTGACGCTCTCCAAGTCTTTCTCGATAGAACGGGATTGTCGCGGAACAATGGATGGTGGGTGGAAGGCTAGGTCATCGCTGCGAGAAGGGCTCGATGTCACTTACATGGCAAGGATAGGAGTAAGGGGGCGGTCGATGGAGAGGGAGGAGTGTCTTGCGTGGGGCTCGGAAGGAGGAAGAGAATGGAGGCAAAAGTGAAAGATGAAGAATGAGGGGGGGTGGAGTAGGTTTTTATAGGTTTGGATTTTAGGTTTAGGGTTTAGGTTTAGGGTTTAACCCTAAACTCTTCCCGAGCCATAACTTTTTATGGAGAGCTCGGTTTGCCTTTCTGTAAAAAGGTAAAATGATCGTAATTGAAAGCTCTACGCAACCGTATCCACTACCTAGCCTAATTGTACATCATGCGGCTTTTATTTAAGAAATTAAGAAAATCTCTTAAGGTAGTAACCCAAAGTGGATGTTTGGGGTTGATATGTTTGGCTAGATTTGGAAAAATTTTTACTCTCCTTGCCCTTGAGTGGTATGTGCATGAAAGTTTGAAGTAGTGACTTGTTTTACACCTACCTACGCATGTTTACTCGCTACTTGAGACGCTAGTCTCCCCGGCAGCGGTGCCAAATGTTGGCTCTTTCCTACTCCTTTCGTAGGAAGAGCTGGGTATTCTATGTTGCAGGGTTCCGAGGCTTTTTGTCACCTACAGATATATTGGGTTTGTCGTTGTAGTATATGTGTAGCTTAGGACCTCGAGTCGTGTTCCGGTGAGAGACGTAGGCTTAAGTGTGGGGAGTAAACAAAATGCAAGCATGTGTAAAAGGCACGTAAACCATTGTTGTTGGGGTAATGAAGGCTTCCGCCTCCATTGGGGGTTGTAGGGTTTAGGAGGAGTTTAAGGGTTCAGAAGGAGGTTCCAGGGTTTAGAAAGAGTTCAGGGTTAGAAAGAGTTCCAGGGGTCAGAAGGAGGTTCCAAGGTATAGAAGGAGTTCAGGGTTAGGAGGAGGATCCAAGGTTCAGAGTAAAGTACATGGTGGAGAACTCGTCTCCCTCGTAGATCATTGAGTTTAAGGGTTTAGGAAAGCATAGGAGTGGGAGAGGAAGAAGGTGTAAGAGCATGGGTGAAGTAAGAGAGAGAGGAGGAAGGAGGAGGAGGGAAGAGGAGGAGGGAGAGGGAGGAGAGAGGAGGAGGAGGAGGAGGGAGGAGGAGGAGGAGGAGGGAGGAGGAGGAGGAGGAGGAGGAGGAGGAGGAGGAGGAGGAGGGGGAGGAGGAGGGAGAAGGGAGGAGGAGAGGGAGAGGATGGGTTGCAGGGTTGGAGGAGAGGGGAGAAGGGTTGCAAGGTTAGGACATGCTTTTGGACGTGCAGTGCAAGGAAGCATGGACACTTGAGACAAATGCTTGGAATACCAATGTAGACTCAACACAATGCCCCAAGAGTGTGGGCTTCATTCCATTATGGGGTATTTATACAAGTTGGAGAGCTTCCCTCTCTGCATGTAACACAAAGTCGTATCACAAAGTTGTAACACAAAGTTGTGTCACAAAGTCGTAACACATTCTCTCTCTTCATGTAGAAGATGTAACACAAAGTTGTTACACAAAGTTGTTACACAAAGTTGTTACACACAAAGTCGTAACATAAACTTGTAACACAAACTTGCAACACAAAGTTGTTACACAAAGTCGTAACATAAAGTTGTGTCTAGAAGTTGTAACACAAAGTTGTAACACCTTCTCTTTCTTCATAAGTTCATGTTGGCACAGAGTCAACATTGCTCTACAAGGAGTCTTCTTTCTTCTTGTTGTTTCTCCCTTTGCAGATCTTGCAAAGGTGTCTTCTGTTGTTGATTTGATACTGTGCCAATGCTTTCCTCGATCCACGCTCTGTTCCTTATGCCTTGACATGGCTTTTCAGCTTTCCTATCTCGCAACCTCTATCTACTTCACTTACAAGCCATGGCAAGCTGCATGTTGCCATTGATGCCATGGCCACAATCAGTCCAGAATAGAACCAGAGAACCTAGATGGTGAGGCAAGCAAAGAAAAGAAGACAACTTACCTGAAAGAAGACAATGGCAAACCAAAGTCTGTGCAAAGTCACGTCAAGGGCATGTGAGTTGCAAGACGTTTACAAGGTAGGGGCAAGTTGTAGGTACTTAATCTTCCAAGATTTGATGGGTGGGAGGTGTGAAAATTTGAAATTCTCGAGAGTAGCAAAATTTTAGGCATCATTTTTCCCCCTTCTTTGTCTTGAGGAACCATCTCAACATCATGTGTTTGATATTGTGCATAGCACTAACACATAGAGTACTATAAAGGAAAGGGTTAAAAACCCTAACCCTAATCCTAAAGGGGTTAGGGTTAGAATTAGAAACCCTAACCCTAAAATGGCTTATATATATTCATCATTTTTAGCTAAGTCTAGTGTACAGTTAGTCATTTCTGGTGTGGTCTCTAGCTATGCCCTCTCTCCTCATCTCCACTCTTCTCCTCTCCTCTCTCCTTGTTCATGGTATCAGAGCTTTGTAGTAGCAGTAAAAGCACCATGGCACCCTAATGCTTTGCCACCAAAACGGCACTACAGCACGGCACAGACACCTCCAACAAACAACAGTAGAGCAACTGAAACACATCGCTCCAATGTTCGACCAGTCCGAATCTCCAACAACCGAGCAACAACCATTGACTCGCATGTATAGCCAACCCAAACAACACATAGCTGAAGCTCTTAGGCTTCCCGCACTCAAGAAATACTTAAGAATGCAAATGAGCTAGGCGACTACATAGAGGCGATCTTCACGACTTTTGCCGTCTTCTCTCAACAACTGTCACTAGCCAATAACTTTTGCCAATGGAATCTCAAAGATTCCATTAGCATCATAGAGATTATGCCATCCCACATCCTAGCCAACCCTTGGATATAGGGTTACTACACTTGGCAAGTCTTGAGACACATGGAGGTCACATAGCGCAATCATAGTAGGACACATGGCACAATAGTAGCTTGGTCTCAAACTTGCCACATGGCAACTTATCGAGTGCCATGTCAGCTCCGTTAAACACATGGTAGCTGACCTGCCACATCATCCTATCCCACTTGTGCCTATGAGCATAGGGATTGACTTGGAGTAGGAACTATTTGTGAATTTTTGGGGCATGCCTTCGATTGGCTGCTTTGGACTTTTCTCCTCTAACGATGATCTGATCTACTCTGATCTATATCTAGACCAACCATTAAGCGATGAAAAATTAGCAAATAATTCATTTTCTTTGTCCATTTTAGATGTTGGATCAGATGCGTCAATGTAGAGGCTAATGTGCATACAAGAAGTGGATTTGTTGCCGAGGCTAAAATGTATGTGTACTTGAACCAAAATGTGTGCATGATGTGACGAACTCATAGAGCATAAAAAATTGAGCGTTTTTCATTTTTAGAGCACTCTCAAATTCTTCCTAGATCAAGAGATACACCTTGATCTAGGTGGAGGGGCAAAAAAGGTGCAAATGATGATGTGGCACTATGGGTCCACATGCAGAAGTGTGCTTTGTGAAGGATTGTGCCTGTGAGGCACTATGTGATGTGGCAACCTAGTTCACATGCAAGGAGCCAAGGGTGCATGTGGAGAGGTTACTCTGCTTTACAGGGGGCTGCCACGTGACAATGTTGAGGTGGCAATTAATGGTGACATGGCAATCAATGATGATGTGGTAGATGACTAGACCAACTCATATGGTTGGTGACATGGCATGGATGATGTGGTTGATGATGTGACATGGATGATGTGGCAACAGACGTGGATGAGTGACATGGTAGTCAAGATGACATGGCACTATGTGTTGGCTGGCTGACGTGGTAGTTAGCCTATGTGGTAGTTTGTGGTGCCATGTGGCACTGGATTGAGATATGCTGATTCGGTTTCACATCATTACATTTCCTAAAACCCAACTAGCATCACTTCAGTGAGCATAATTCAAAGTGTTCAGAGGCATTGGAAAATTGATCAAAGGGCAGATTGCACATGATTTGATTTTATACACACATGCCCTCATTGTAAAGCCTAGAGGCTATTTTTATGGCATTGTGCACATCATTTTGAGCATGTAAAGCCTCTTGGCTATACCCAGCATCATTTGTCACAAGCCTTGTAATAGATTGGATTATATATTGCAATTTTGTTTTCACCAATAGCTCAGATTGCAGTTGATTTAGAAAATGATTCTCATAGGCACTTTGAGTACATTTCTTGCATCATGTCTATGACTAGCAACTTCAATTTGGATGCATATGTTAAGTTAGACAACTTAAATTATGGCACATGAAAATACCGAATGGAGACCATTCTTGTATGGGTATACGCATAGACCATTGAATGATTAAGCATCCACTTCCACCATTGTCACAGCATAAGTAGCGGGATCTACATCTACGCCATAGTGTCCACACCCATAGTAGATCCTACCATTTCCCGAGCACAAGCAGATTGATATAAAAAGACAAATATTCATATCATTTGATCAAGTAGAATGTGCAAGATGTCATGCTAGATAGCTCAACACAGTGAAGACATCAAAAGAAGCATGGGATATGTTCGCAGCTCTTTACGAGTCCGAGAACACTTCTAGGATTCTCACACTGAGAAACCAAATCAATCAAAGTTTCCACAACAGCAATGAAACTAGTCGTGCTTATGTACTCAGGATCAAGGACTGTAATAATCAGCTCGCAATAGCAAGAGAGACCATGAATCTCACAAAAATTGTTCAAGTCATCCTGAATGGTCTAAGAGAGGGATACGAGAATCTAGTCCAGATTATTGCCATTCAACAGCAAATTCCAACATTAATAGAGCTATAGTCAATGTTACTTAGTGAAGAACTCAAGACTCAGGCCATTCACGCACGCAAAGGTCCTTCTAATTATCAACAAGCAGTCACAGCTTCAAATAGAAGCAGAGGTAGAGGTAGAGATAGAGGTAGAGCATCTCAAGCAGCCATCATCAGCATCAACATCATCCTTAGCAAATCAGTATCAACATCCAAGAGGAAATCATTCCAATCGAGGAAGATTCCAAGGATGAGGGAATGCATTCACCAACGTGTCAAACATTCAGTGCAACTACTATCATAAGGTTGGACACCATGAAGGAGATTGCCACAAGAAGCAGTATGACCAAGGCGATCAATCCAATAGCAATCAAGGGAATCTTTGTGGAAGAGGAAACCACCATGGTGGACATTCACCTCACAATCATTTTGGCAATGAGCCTCAGAATATGTTTCTTGCAAGTGAGGATATGTAGAAGGTTGATACAGTGTATCTTGACATTGATTGCAATTCAAAAGGGGAAAGGAGTTATTGAGTCAATCAAGTGGATCATGATCCTTGGTATATTGAAAGTGGCGCATCATCTCATATGACAAAGCATTAGGAATGGTTCACATAGATGAAGCCATTAGAAGGACAGAAGAATGTAATCTACACGGCAGATAACACACCTTATCTAGTTTAAGGGAAAGGCATTATCCCTATGAACAATTTCACTGGTACAAAAGGGTTAGTGAAAGATGTACTCTATGTTCCAAATCCCAACAAAAACCTCTTATCAATTGGTCAAATTACGGAACACAACTATCGAGTCATCTTTGATGGAGATGAATGCACGATTAAAGACAAAATCTAGAGGATATGAGCTACTAGGAAAAGTAGTCAAGGAAGGACGCTTGTTCAGAATGCTAGCTTCAATACCATATTTGTATGCCATGTCACCTCAGTAGCAACCAATTCCACTTTCTATAGTATTGCACAAGAATGGACATGGCAATTTCAAAACCTTGATACAGCTCAAAAATTAGAATATGGCAATTGGAATTCCTAAGCTACAGTTTCTTGCAAAAGTTTGTGAAGCATGTTGCTTCGGTAAACAAAATCAAACCATCTTTGGCAGAAGCACCTCTCGAGCATGAGGTATTCTTGATTTGATACATTCAGATGTATGGGGTTATGCACAAACCCACAACATCAATGGATCACTTTACTACTTGACTTTCATCGACGACTATAACAAATATTGTTGGGTCTACTTTTTGAAAGAGAAATCTGAAGTCTTTTCCATATTTCAAGAATTTAAAGCCATGATTGAGAGCCAAACAAGTAGAAAGATCAAAGTCATGAGATCAAACAAAGGAGATGAATATATGTCTTCAGCATTCATGAACTTTTGTAGAAGTAACGGCATTTAAAGACAATTTACATGTGCAGATACTCCTTAGTAGAATGAAAGAGCTGAAAGGAAGAATGGTACTTTAGCAGACAGTGCTAATCAATGCTCAATGAGAAGAATCTTTTGAATCAGTATTGGGCAGAAGCATTTGCCACTGCAAACTACTTGCTTAATCGGCTTCCCACCAAACCGATTCAGAATATGACACCTTATGAAGCATTCACTACATTCAAGCCAGGCATTGGGAATCTCTACATATTTGGTTGCATAGTATATGCCCACATACATGATGATCATCGTAAAAAATTGGATGTTAAGTCATACAAATGCATCATGGTTGGCTACAGTGAAAAGAGCAAAGCATACAAGTTGTATGATCCCATCAACCGAAAGATCATTATATCTAGATAGTAGAGATGTAATCTTTGATGAAGAATGAAAATGGAAAACATCAAATACCATTACTCAGTCACCTACAAAAAAGGTTGATGAAGAAGAGTAAGAATTTCTAGAGACACCCTCGAGAAGAGCCGCAACTTAGATGGTCTACTAGGGAAAGCAGACCACCAGCCATATTGCCACATATGCTCAGAAAGGCAAAGCAATTTAGATTGAAACCACCAATTATTCTCTTATGACTACCATCATGGCTATACAAGAGCCAATGCACTTCGAAGACATGGTTGACAAGCCAGAATGGAAAATTGCTATGAATGAAGAAATGGAAGCTTTGTACAAAAACAACACTTGGGACTTATGCAACCTTCCATCTACTTAGGCGACCTTCCATCTAGAAAGAAATCCATATCCAACAAATGGGTTTACAAAGTAAAGTACAATCCAGATGGAGGCATTGAAAGATACAAAGCTAGACTAGTTGTAAAAGGATTTGCATAGCAATATGGTCAAGGCTATGATGAGACTTATGCTCCAGTAGCAAATATGGATTCCATAATGTTCTTGATATCACTAGTGACACTCAGCAGATGGAATGTGTACTAGCTAGATGTCAAGAATCCTTCTCTCGATGGTTACCTAGATGAGGAAGTCTACATGCAACAACCAGCAGGCTATGTTGAACTAGGGGGAAATTAGGTTTGCCATCTCAAGAAAAGTCTCAACAGCTTAAAGCAAGCACCCACCAGTTAGTACAGTAGGATCAACAAGTGTTTTGCTAATCTAGAATACATGAGATCCAATGCACATCATACTCTCTACTACAAAGTTGAAGGGGAAGACATCACTATTGCACTTTTGTATGTAGATGATCTAATTGTTATAGGAAGCAATGGTAGCTTCATCAACAAGCTAAAACAAGACTTATCTATGGAGTTTGACATGAAAGATCTTGGAATTACGCACTATTGTCTTGGTATTTATTTTTTGAGAGACTCATACAACACCTTCATGAGTCAGCTAAAATATGTTGCCAAGTCTCATGAAGAAGTTTCATATGGTAGATTGCAAGATTACAGCCACTCCCATGGAACATAGTTTGAAACTTACAAAAGATCCAAAAAAGCCTACAGTCAATGACAGATATTATCGGCAACTCATCAGATCTCTTATATATCTAACTATCACGAGGCCAGATATTTGTTATGCAGTAAGTTCACTTGCATAGTTTATGGCAAATCCAAAATAGTCTCATTGGAGTGCATTCAAGAGATTCTTAAGGTACATCACAGGTTCAAGACAATTTGGAATAGAATACAGAGGAAGTCATCCAAGGTTGCATGCATACTATGACAGTGACTATGCAAGAGATCATGAGACCAAGGGATCCACACAAGGATATGCATTTTTTCTTGGTAAAGGTGCTATACCATGGTTGTTAAACAAGAAACCAACTATTTCTTTGTCTTCAATCGAAGCAAAATATAGGGCACTCACAACATATGCATGTGAGGCTATATGGCTAAGAAGACTATTGTCTGAAAAAAAATGCTTTGATGAATCAAATCCAACAACAATATATTGTGACAATCAATCGGCTCAAGCATTACTCCAGGACAAAGCACATTGACGTAAAAGAGAGAGTGTTACCTAGTGACATCACATTGCAACATTGTGATGGCAAAGAGAATGTTAGACATCTTTACCAAACCACTTGGCAAAACTATCTTTTTGAGAAACACCAACAAGCTCTTGGTTTGATACAGAGGAATAGGGGTGTGATGGAATTTAATGTTTAGTCCTTCTTCGATTCCCCAGAATCATCATCTTGAGGGAAGGCCTACTTCATGATGTTGATCTTGAGGGAAGGTGTTGAGGAACCATCTCAACATCATGTGTTCAATATTGTGCATAGCACTAACACATAGAGTGTTATAAAGGAAAAAATTAGAAACCATAACCCTAAACCTTAAGGGGTTTGTATATATTCATCATTTTCAACTAAATCTATTGTACAGTTAGTCATTTGTGGTATGCCCTCTAGCTATTCTCTCTCTCTTCATCTCCACTCTTCTCCTCTCCTCTCCATATTTGTATAGACATATTATTTTACATAAATGAATGAGTGATACCTGTATTTAGAACATAAAAAATCTGAGGAAAATGAATTGATTTGTATATATTCCCATTAAGTTAGATGCTCAAATGTTTTTGGGTTTTGAATCTTAAAGATACTATTGTTTGTTTGTATGTAGGAAAACTAATTGCTCATGTTTTTTTTCTTGGAAGTTTTGGACAATATCATGGGTAGGACATCAACCATATATGAAGTATGGAACGCTATAATTTGAGATGTTTTCTATAATATAAGTTTACCTAGTGATATATGTTCAATGTAATTTTTGGGAAAATAGAGAAGCAATCATATCTAACTAATTAAAATTCGCACTTTGATCTTGGGTATGTATTCTAAAGATTGTTGTTCTATATCATAGGTAGGACTATTATTGTTCATATGTAAGACTCATGTAAGAACACTCATTACACAATATCATGGGTAGGAAAACCACCATAAATATAGTTAACTAGCTCATTCTACTTTTTGAACATAAATCATTTCACTATAATGTCAAATCTTACAAAAGCCCTTGCTCGAACCATCGCCTTGCTCGAATGCAGTCGCTCGAACTCTTGTAATCCTCAATCTTAGCCATTGATTTGCAAAAGATCTAAGGGAGGAAATGAAATAAAAAGGAACTTCAATTGTAGCCATTAATTTGAAAGATATCCAATGGAGGATATGCACCAAAAAGGTTCTCCATTGGCTATACATTTCATTTGAAAGAGGCACCAGGGAAGAGATGCACCAAAAAGTTTATTCAATATGGACCATTGAATATGTGCTCAAATCCTAGCCATCCATCATGTGCATGCATCTCCACCCTTCAATTGTGTATCCGTCTCCATCATAGATCTAGCCAAGATCAATTATGGTGCCTTCTCCATCTTTAATACCCCTCCTATTTGCCCACCAAAGGGGCCTCCCTTTAGTTGCCCACCAATTCGTGCATCCTAGGCCTTTGATTCATCCACCACCATCAACCTCTACCCAAAGGCCAATGTTTCCCAATTTCAAAATAAAAGTACTCATGTCACATGAGTCCCATGCTATGGGGGGCCCTTAGCCCATGCGTTACCATAGTAGGTTGACTTCTAGTAACCTTAATCCATTTTGAATCCATTCCTTATTAGGCCCTTTTGAGACCCATTTCTTAGTAGCACAATAAGAAGTTGAAGAAAATATCCCCTCTTTTGTATTTGGTAGACGTGAAAATGCCAAGTTACTTTAGAAGAATCCATGTAAGACTAGCAACAAGACAATATGTTCTACATCTAGCCATATCTAATTGACTATTCTCAATTACACAAACCTAGGCTCTACTCAACAAACCAAGCTCAAATAGAAAGTTCGAAGGAGAAAAACCTTAATCTCTACACAAAAGAATTAGGCAGCTATCATATACCAATAATGAGTTTTTTACTTGACTATCTACAAGTGATGACACACGGTTGACTCCAAATCAGATAAATTTACTTTCTTGCTATTTGGGTCATATACCACTTAATTTCTAGATGGGGATGGCTTGGACTTAATCTAATTGTCCTAAACCGGTCCGGTGTTGGTTCAAGACAAACATCAGGTACTGATTGAAATTGTGAAATTAAAAAATCAAAAGAAATATATTGTTATTTTCTAATTGTGACATTCAAAACTGAAAAGCAATATACTTGTTATTATCTAATATGTGAAGTCGAGATCGTTAGGCTAAACTAGCCCGGTGGTTGAAATTGTGACTGTCCTAAACCAACCCGATAGTTGAAATTGTGACTGTCCTAAATGTGTCCTAAACTAGCCCAGTGGTTAACTATCCTAAACATGTTCTAAACCAGCCCGGTGATTGAAATTGTGACTGTCCTATACCATCTCGGTAGTTGAAATTGTACCAGCACAGTGGTTGAAAATTATTTTGCTTCATTATATACTTTAATTAGACCACATTTTTGCGCATACTGTGTTTTGTCTTGTTTTAATAGTGCAAAAAGTGGGCTCATTGTACTATTGTTCCTTTTAAAAGAGGGCTCACTCTTTTGTTGTTCCCGCATGTTGGGTCAGCAGACGGAGTTGTATCTCGAGTTTATGGATCAGAATCCTGACATTTCAATTGTGCAAAGGAGCTTTGCAGGAATGACAGCAAATCACACAGACTTGAGCAAGCTATGAATGACTTGAGATCTGGTCATGTTGGAGCATTGCTCCATGGGGATCGATGCCCATGTCTCCAATTGTCACACTCCAGACTTGCGGATTATCGTTGCAATATGTTTCCATGAGAGAGAAAAGGGGGAGGAGAGATGGGAGAAGAGAGGGGATGAGATGAGAGAAGGGGGAAATGCTAGAGGATAGAGTGGAAAACATAAGGGCACTACAATGGAAGCAACAGAGAACTCACACTCAAAAGATAGAGAGAGAGCTCTAATTCCGATATTGTGCAAACAACAATGAAGACCAAAGTCAAACATTTGGCCTTTTATACATTCCACATTTTGAAGGGAGGGACAACCCTATTCTCTCTCTCTCTCTCTCTCTCTCTCTCTCTCTCTCTCTCTCTCTCTCTCTCTCTCTCTCTACAAGCACTTGGTCCCATACGGCTTCAAGGCGGATCTTATATTGTCTACCTCTCATCTTTCTCTGCTCTATCTTGCAAAACATTTGGTGCTTGCATGAACTGTTAACGGTGCCAATTAACATACCCCTAGTTCAAATCCCCATCATTCCTACCTCCCCTTGGAGTCCTCCCCTTCTCGCCCTATAAATATAGCGAACCAAAGAAGCCCATGCAACGCCCACAATGGCCGATGAAAAAAACTTCATTTTCTACTTACATGATCGATTGAGCTGATTAGGGAGTGGATTAACTTCTATGGTTGTTGATGCAATGGGGTGCAAGAAATGCAACAAGAGAGCTCAAGAACACGGATGACCATGTTCGAGTAAGGGTCCTTCAATTGTGTAAGTGTTTGGGTCAGAGCAACTTCAGCCTACCTTGTGTGACGTGTTTATGTTTTGGGAAAGCACGTTAATGGCCTTTATTGCTTGGAGATGGAGTCATACAAATGTTGCATCCACCACCACCAACAACAATAGCAGCTGAGAACATGGACATGGAAACATGTTTATTCCTTTAACATGCCCAATAATAAAAAATAGCAATTTTGGCTGGGATTCTATTTTAGGGTGCTCTATACCAAGCTACTTACCTTATAGGCTTTTGGTTTGGCTTTATCACTTTTTCCACCTAGCATTTTTTGTTTGCTTTAGTATTAAAAAATTTTATTAAAAAAATCTCGAATCCTTACCCAATTTGGATTTCCACATGGCTTCATTAGAAGATAATGATAATAAAAGGCCAAAGAGAAAAGCGGTAGCTATGTTAATTAACTATGCCATGAAAAATAGTTGATCAAGTAACAAGCCAGCCAAAGTCCCCTTGGACAGCAGCAGTGGCATCCCTTCAAGTAGTAGAGCATGCGCCTGCTAGAGTTGGTTGTCCACATTCAAATCCTATTGCTTGCAAGCATACGCCTTGGGCAGATGTGGCTAGCCATGGGTGGGTGAGTGGAGGGAAAAATGAAAAAAGGCTCCTCTTGGACATAAAATTTAAGAAAGGAAAAGCAATGTGAATGATATAATATCATTCAAGAGGGCTGCCCAAATTCACTAGTAGCTTTGCATGCTTCATCTAAAGCAATCATTGGGACAACTCAAGGAGGCAATGGAGAATGGGCTATGTCTCTCACAACTTCAAAACTAACGCAGTGAACCAATCTTGGACTAGAGAACCTTTGAGACACCAAGGGTCTATGTCATGCTCACCCAAATGGTGGGAAAATTTTGTCAAAGGAGGAGGCAGTGATGCAAGCACAAAGCAAGGAAAGAAGAGGAGGAGGTGCAGGTTGCGTTGTGTTTCACAATAATTTCAAGGGAGAACTTATACTTAAAGAAAGTGATTTCGATGACATAAAAGGAGCAATGGTGGGGAGTGAAGGAGCTATGAAGATCACAACCCAAACTCAAGAAAATTGTAGAAATGCAAAAAGTTGACAGAAGCACTTCATGCGATGACTACGAGAACGAAAGGTAGAGGGGGAGGAGGGTCTTATTGGGAGGGGAAGAGCTAGCAATTCGACCTATGCCAAGAGCTACAAAATCCCAAAACAGAAATCAAACGAGTTGGTAAGCATTACACAAGAATCACCGGTTCACGGCTGTCACCCACATCCATCACGCGCTTCTAGCTACATCCACCTGTTGTTTGCAAGCAAGCTCTAAGCAAGGCTATGGAATGAGAAAGGAGGCACTAAAAGTTGAGATTTTGTTAGTTGACCTTGGAAGAAGCGTGCTGGTGGATGGAGTTGGCAAAGTGCGATAGAAGTAAGTAGAAGAAGAGAAAAACATCAGAATTAATGGCTGCGAAATAAGAGGAAGAAGAAGTAGAAGAGGACGAAGTGTCAAGACAAAGTCGTTAAGAGCAAAGTAGAGTAGGATCCTAGTTGAGGAGATGGAGGGCACGAAGGCACAATTGGTTGTGAGACATGAAAGAAGATGAAGAAGAAGAGCCTGGGGATATGAAGAGTCGAGAGCTCAAAGCACCTGATTACAAACCAATAGCAGCACTGCCACATGGGGGAATTATATTTCATGAACAACAGGAGGCAGAAGAGCTGGAGTCCGTCGATTAGGGTTTAGAGAAGCAATGATCGTGGATGGATCAAGATATAAGTACGAGCAAGATTGTAGAGCAGAGGCACATGTGAGTTCTGCAAGCAAACTTCAAAGCAAGCCTACAACAACCAATGAAAATAATTCTTATTTTTATGGTTGGTAGCGTAGAGGAAAGTTTTCCTTTTCTTAGCCCTCATGAAACCACGTGTCACAATTGTAGATGCTGGTCTAACAAGCTATATTTCTTTTCTATAAATATGCTTCTCCATACTAAAGCTTGACTAATGGTAGAGCAAGAGAATTGCAGTGAAAGCAAGAGATGATCTCTTAGGTCATAGCAGAGGTCAACCATCATCCTCAATCATTCAGTGCTCCTCCCCTCCTTGTCCACTTCCTTTACCTTAGAATCCACCCTTTCTCCTTAGGACACCTCTTCTCCTTGCCCCTTTCAATACCTTCTCATTTCCATCACTTTCCAAAACCAATTGTCCAGGTGCAATGTCTTGGCGAGCTCTAGCAACTTCAAGAGTGGCAAAATTTGGAGATCAAAAGTATTCTCCAGACTAAGGATCTAACCAAGAATCCTTTACTGCTCTGATAAGCACATTTAATACTTGGTTTGGTGGACAATCTATCTTTGAATTGTTTTGGAGTTGAGGGAGACCAGTCGTCCAATTGGTTCATCATTTGAAGCTGGAACCTCACAATCAGTGCTACGGACCTCCATGTTGAGATGCCAAAAACCATAGAGATATCTCTTCTTCTGCACTCTTCTACAATTTGAGCGAAACCTCTTCACTCTTTTGCCAGTACTGCCCATGCTCAAACACTCTACAAACTCTTTGGCAGCCTCTTGTTCTTCCCTTCACACTTCTACTCAGCCTTCACATCCACGCACAGCTTCTAGGCTCTGTTTCTTTTGTAGCCAATGACCTCTTGAGGCAGGCCTCTTTAATGATTACATCATTCACCTTGTTTTTCTCATACTGAAATTGAAAGTACCAATGGTGCCTCCATACGGGGTAACCAAGATAAAATCCTCAGCTGCCCCTGGGACTTGAACTCAAGACCAACACATACACACGTTTACTGCCTTGCACCCATCTCTCTCTTTTGGAAAAGGCCATTTTCACCCTCCCTAAACGTAAAGGTCCCAGGTCATCTTAGATCAAATCTCAACCTCTGATCAAGCCATTTTCAGAATAGGAATATGGCTGGTCTTATGACTGGCAAGTACCTCCCAAACTCTCAGAACACAATTTTTTTAAATTCCAACTGCCTCCCTGGGACACTCTATGTGGGGGAATGGCTCATGGTTGGCCATTTCCGGGTCGGAAAGTATAGGGGAATGGGTTGGGGGAGGACTTTCCGAACAATGGAGATTGACGGCCGCGAGCCATTGGCTGGGCACTTTCGTTCTAAGGAAAGGCCGACTCTGACCCCAACCATTCCCCCACGTGAAAGGCCTCCAACTCAAGGTAAAATTGTTCTCTAAATGAACTAAGATCCTAATTGTGGACTAGTTAAATTAATTGTGGGCTGGTGAGTCATTCGGAGGGAGATTCCGATTCCTGATCTGACGGCTTGCTAGTAGATCATGGCAGACCGGGGACTTTTATGGTGCTCGACGACGAATGGCTCGTGGCGACCACTCGCCGGGCACTTTCCTTTCTTTCCCATTCTCTCTCTTTCGGAAAAAGCCACTCTCTCTCTCTCTCTCTCTCTCTCTAGACTTTCTCTCTCTTTCCCAAAAGGCCATTTTGACACGGGCTAGCTCATTTTAAATTTCATTTCGACACTTGCCCTCTGAAGCTCATCTCTCTCAAGGCATTGTCTCTGCTCTGTTTCCTGTGAATCCAGCATGCATCCGGGCGATCGCCCCGGCTATGGCCGCCGACGCCCCCCTGGCTTCCCCGCAGGTTTCCCTGATTTCCCCAACCCCTTCGGAAACTCGGGCATCTTCGGAAGCTCCGGTTTCTTCGATGATTTCTTCTCTCGTGACCCTTTCGACGATCCCTTCTTCAATCGCCCCTTCGGTAGCATGTTTGGGTCCTCTGCACGCCTCTTCGGTCCCGGCGGTTTCACGGGCATGGGTCTCGGGGGCGGTGGCCTCTTCGGCCGCCCTGATGATGGCTTGCTCGATGAGAGACCCTTCCAGCCACCTCAAATTGTAACCTTGTTGCTCCATATAATTTTGCAAATGAAGCTAGATGGGAAGCTCTTGTACACAATGACTTTCTTATTGTGCGTCTTTGGGTGTGTACTAGTACTCATTTGAATTTGTGCAGATGGTTTTGGTTTTACACACTCAAACCCTGCGTTTGGCCTTATGTACAGGAAGGCAGAAGGGGTCCTGTGATTGAAGAACTTCCAGATGATCATGAAGAAACTCCTGAAAGCAACCCTAGAGACAGGCAGCAGCCCATTGTTGAACATCCTGACGATGACGTTGGGTCAGGTATTTTGAATAGGTTCAAATCGATCATCATGGAAGCTGCCGTTTATAGGAATCCGTGATTTATGATGTTTCATGTCTTTGGGCGCTTCTCAGAATGACAATTTTACTTGGTGATTATCTCGTTGCATAGGGGGCACAACACGCCATTCAAGAAACCAACCACGCCAGGGCCAGCTTTTTCAGAGCCCGTCCAACAGCGGCTACCAACCGAATAATGGCTATCAAAGTTTTAGCTTTCAAAGCTCTTCGATGACGTATGGTGGATCGGGGGGAGCTTATTATACTTCATCCTCATCCCGCAGAGTAGCACCAGATGGGGTAACAGCATTCACTCATAATCAACATTCCTTTGTATGATTCTTTCTGAGGATCTAGACTCAAAAGATGTGCATGCGCCGCAGGTGATGGAAGAGGAACATTTTGAGAAAGACTCATCTGGAAAAGAGAGCAGGAGTACAGTAAGGGGACTTCGTGAAAAGGTCAGACGGGGCTTGATCCCCTAGAGTATCCTCTTCTCATGTATTATTTCAGTGCTGATACCAGGCCATTTTTTTGGAGTACGATTTACAGTTCTGATATTTTTTTCCAGTAGGCTATCCTTTCTTCCTGTAGGAGTTTCAGTTTTGAAACTTCTGTATACAAATGCTTGTGATGTCATATAGGTGCATGCAATTACAAAAAAACGAAATGCAACTTCTCCAGAGACAACATTGGAGACCCTCCACAATTTAACTCCAGGTATGTTGTGCGCAACATCTCTGTTTCAATATGTTTATCTCGATGCTCCATTTTCTAATCCGTGCTCCGGTTTTAATTTTGGGCAGAGGAAGCCGCTCATTTTGATGCCCAGTGGGAAGGTCATGCAGCGAGAAGCCTTCCGGGTTGGAACAGAGGTCGTTCACAGATGTTGGAAGGTGGCAGCACTAGTAAGTGAAACCTTTTGCTGCTATTTTCTGAGAAATTGCACCTTGACTAATCGTGCTGTGTAACATTTCAACTGAGGAATCGGTACTGTCATTTCGGTCTGTTCGTAGGATGCATGAGTGAGCTATACTTCGCTCAATCAAACAGCAACTTGTAAACGTAATCATGTCTTTCAAGTTGCGTGAACTTATTGTACGTCTTCATATTTGCTTTATTGATATTGCAGGGTCAACTTATCAACCATCACCAGCTTTGCTCTACAATGAAGGTTCTTAACATACATATGGCCTGGAGCTAAAAGAGCTTTAGGTTCTTTTGAAGTTTTGTCCATTGTACATGTGCATTGGTGCAATGCAACACAGGGTGTGGCCTGTATAACAATCTTGACTTTGCTTTGTGTGCAGACTATCACGATGGGAACCAGCCACCAAAGAAGCAGATTAGAAATTAATTAGTATCCTGTGTATTTTTGACAACCATGTAATAAACTGAGCTGTATAGTTGATTGCTTTCGACAATTTGTCTAAAGGTCCTTTAAAAGAAATTGTCTTAAGCAACTCAATTCTTTGTCTTTGGTCTGTTAATATGTTGTATTGCGTGTATCTTAAATCTAGTAGAACTTGTGTGATGTATAGTGCAACTCGGGAGAGAGGAATGGATAGTGCATGTAGTTCAACTTTGTGGTGTGGGAGGTGGTACTCTTCCATGGTGATGTGTTGGGCAAGGTAACTTAGTGAAATGAGAAAATATTTCAAATTTTAAGATTTCATGTAAAGATCTGTATTCTTTTGGTAGATTAATATATACTCCTAAATTTTTTGTGAATGTAATTGTACAAAAGGCAAGTCGCAGTATTATTGATATTATTGATCCTTATTTAGGTATAGCTATGATAAATAGCAACAGCCACCTTGAACATCAGAAGAATACCTCACATTAACTCAAGTATTTCTAAAAGTGCTCAACATGGACGGAGTGCTTATTTCCCAATTTATAGGTTGTCTCATCTTTGTGCAAGTAGGGGTGATCTCATCTTTTAATTGTCATTGAATCTTCAAACTCTTTGCAGGTTGGGGGTTTGAGGGGTGCATACATGCACACATGTATGTTGTGCATGCACATACAAGAGTGGGGAGGCAAGCGGGAAATGCATCCAAGTACATGTGTGCACATATGCCCATTCACGTTTATCATGATGTACATGCACATACAAATGCGTTATGTGCACACACGGGGTTCGGTGTGTAGGTGTGCAGGAAGGTGTGCATATTTAAGAAAGTCGAATAAGAATGCGACAATTTTGGTCCTACAGTGGTGTTCATGGGCTGTCTTCCCATTTACAATGGAAATGAGTAAAGCTAATTAAGTATGTGGTATGTACAATGATTAAGGTAGCATATAAGCATCCAATACATGATTTATAATATATTTAACATTCACAATGCAATAATTTTCCATGTGCATAGGCTCATCCCTCTAAAGCTTATCTACTAATGCGGCATATCTTAGGCAACCATTGTGGTGTATACAACCATTAATATATTAGCATCAAAATATCTTGTAGTGCTTTATGTAACATGTAGCTAAAAAGTGTCTTTTTACATGTGCAATGTGGTACAACTTCGAGGCATGGGAAAATTTCCTTGTGTACAAACCACATGGTATCTTAAAGTGGGGCTCATCCCATTGAGCTTGGGGGACCTAAATATTATATGTGTTGATGTGGTGGAACTTAGGTAGCATGTGAAGCTTGAATCTTGTCTCTTATCCATCTATTGGAGACCCTCTTACCTCCAAAAATTTTGTTAAAGGATGTGAATTCATTTTGCAATTCATCATGGATCAATTACCACCTATCGAGTTGGGCCCAAAACTGAGAATGGGCATTGTGATGAAATGTAAAACCTTTGTCATGGGGGTTTGATAGAACCCAAATATCAGAAGCATGGAGGACAGACAGCATAGCAGGCCAAGAGGTGTGTTCCATAGTTAGCATGCCAAATTGATGCATTGTTTTGTCATCAAAACTTGGAGCATTATTGAAATCCCCACAAAGCAAAGCATTTTCAAGTCATAGGTAAGCTACAATCTCCGACCACATACGTGTTCTATGAGCAAAGTTTTGTGGGGCATAAACAAACACAAACTCATGTTTCAGGCATTGCATTACTAGCGATCTTCCCACTAGGATGATTGAAAGATAGGCACGAATTGAGATCCAGTTTAACATTAGCAAAGTGCCAAAATATCCATCTAAACCAACATAATATATACCGTAGTATGCAAAATGCCCATGCTTTCTTACAAGCATGTGTTGATTATGCTCTTGTAAAGACACTCCATGCGGTTGTGTTTTATATACATAAGGCCAAAAAAGCCTCTATTTTTTTGGGTCATAGAGACCCTATAGAAGACAAGCACTTAAGAGGTATATACATGGAGGAAAATATTATATTGTATGACAGAAAAAATAAAAACATCAAGCACATCATGTTCAAGCTGACGAGTGCTAACCATATTGTGCTTCTCTTTAATGATGTCAATCCATAGGGCACCAACTACAATAACATCACGGAGTGTAGCAGATTGACCCTATGAAACTTCACACTTGTCCCATGCTCTTGATATTTGGAGACCTCATAGATGTCGAAGTTGGTTTTTCAAGGTTGTGCACCCTACCTGGTTGCAGTTTTTATTTTCCCTTTTCTTTACTATTGTCTCTAACATTGAGCATTTGCTCAAGTGGTGGCCAAAGGTGACATGCATTAGCGATTTCTCCTTTGCCCTTCTCGTTAGACACCTCAATAGTCACTTCATTGAATGGAGGCAAATCAAATTGCAGCACTGCCACGGGAGGAGGCAGATGCAACAAAAGAGAGAACTTTGCAGACACATGGCCTAACTTTTGACATTTGTTACATGCTCTTGCAAATCCCTATTTAAGCTAAAAATACTTGCCACCCATGTTTACGTTTTCAACCTCTATAGCAATAGTAGGCTTATCTATGTCCCATAAAATGCAAAATCTGTTCCAACTCTGTCAGACAAGGATGGATAAACCACTTTGCCGTGATGCTGCAATGAAAGGGAGATCCTTTTGCATATATTCAAGGAGATTGACCATCTCCACCCACACTTGGCATCTATGGCATATGAGATCCTAATAATCTTTGGTAGGAGATGCCTCAAGTAATACATTCCAATTTTGAGGCTCAGTAAGGATCAATTCATCAAACCCTCGGTGTAGCAAAATACATGTCCTCAACTGCATGTCTCTATAAGAGAGCTTTTATCCATTTTGCAACATCATCTGTTGAAGGCATCTTCCCTAGGAAAAAATATGATAATTGCATTCTCTAAGTACTTTGAACACGAGAAACAATAGAATGCAAAGCAATCTTGAAGGTCAAATTTGGTACAAGCTTGTCCCATCGCATACGAGCATGAGGCGCATGATTCTCACTTTCAACATCCATATGCAGAAAGTTTTCACTTGAATCAACATGTCTGCGTTTAGGTTCTTGAGAAAGATCATGACGATCGTGTACATGGTCAATCAATAATTGGCAACTATAGAGGAGGAGACCATAATGTCACACTTGTAGAAAAGATCACATAGTAGAGATAGGGAGCATGCAAGGGGCCCAAAACCAAAAAAAAAACCTAGGACAAGGGATACACGCAAGACATCAAGGAAATATTTGAAGAGCTAAAAACCATCAAGGAAAAGCTTAGGAGAAGGATCACAATGAAAAGGGGAGGGTAAGAAAGCCAATCACTGCTCTTGTGGATAGGAAGCTAATCATTGCTCTTATGCATACCATACATGTGTTCACAAAGCCTATGAAAGAAACCCAATGGAGCAATGACAAACAAGTGAGGCCAAAACACCAGAATCCGCACCACACTGCAATTAGCAAAATCCACCAACAAAACCCAAAAGGACAAGCCCGCTATTCTTATGGAAATCAAAAGGCCATGCCAAAATGAAAAAACCCACACTGCACGGCAATCAACAAAACAGAAAGCGCTCAGCAAAACAAAAGCTACACTGTGACAACCAAGCCACCGGTGCCTCCTGCACCTCCGTCAATGAGCAAGTTGCTCTCCTCCACACGCACAAATCCAAGTGGTTATGTACAATATGTAATAGTAGCAGTCATAATGCAAGAACCAAAAATGATTGAGAATACTTTGATTGGCGCATCCAAAGGTGTGAACTAAGAACTTCTATTGCAAAGATCAATGCCACAGGGGTTGGATTTCAAACATTGATTTGGGCAGTACAAAAGTTTGCCGAATATCTGAAGATTGATTGCTTGAAATTTTCACCTTGTATTTTAAGGATGGGGTCAGAGATGGTGCACTTCAATTTTGGTAAACAAAGTTGATTTAAACTTGTGAGACCCTCGAGCCTTAAGAAAAATGTGCCTTTGCCCAACTAATGCAATCAAGGAAATGATGAAAATAATGCAAAAACCACATCATAAAACACATTTAGGGAGAATAGAGACATCCACCTAGCTAGAGTCGGTCAAAGCAACTTAGGAAGCCAATAGCAAAGATGTGGAGTGGAACAATTGAGGGCAAAAATGTTGACATCATGTGATAATGCTAGGATCCAATAGTGCAAAGTAATTTATAATGTTGCATTACCAAAAAAGTGAAAGTGGTAAAGCAAAGTTTAGAAACCAAAGCTACAAATGCTTTCATCAATTGTTATTCTTAGGAGATGTTGGTTACATATATGAAATAAAAAAACAAAAAAAACACACCATGAAAACATCTAGCTTGTCCATGGTTCAACAAAAATTTAGGCATCTTGCTTGACACAAGAATACCATTTTACGCAAACCAAAACATTGCTTGGAAAAAATCTACTGCCAATTATTCATTCCAATTAAAAAGTGACAACTGCACATAATGCCAAATATGTGGACAACTAAGAATATGTGCATCTCTTGAATTCATCATCTTGATTTTGCAAGGATCAATTCTTTAACCTTTTGAGTTTGAATGCCTTGTACATAATGCTTAATATTCCCACGTGGTCTATCTCGAAGAGGGTCATATAATTGTTACTTTGTGTTTATACACTAACCATAGGTTTGCCATGATCCAGGCTGGCCAAGACCTAAGCAATCAAAGGTAGGTTTTATCACACGTCATCAGCTTGGAGCTATTTTGCTCTTTGTTGAACTTTTTTCTACTACAAAGAAACTTCTTTCTATGTTTGCTTTAGTAAGGCTCATTATCCTTAAAGATAACAATGAGAAGAAAGAAATATAGCAATGAGGATGAGGGAAACGTAAAGATACACTACTTTTTACAACCAAAAGCACAAACAAAACACCTAAGTGACGAGTTGCGACTCTATTTCACAAAAATAACATACTAAACAAGACAGACCAAACAAAAACGGGAGCTCTATAAGTCCAAGACTTGAGAACGATTTACAATGGAAGAGGTTAAGTCTCTATAGTCTTGGACTGCTTTCATCCAAAAGAAAAAAGTCATCTACCTAAGCCAGAGCTAGGTTGCAAGGTAGTATATCCCTAATAGTCCACCCAAAACCTCAAGGTATCCCATAATTCACAGAGTGCATTCTTATTTTCAGGAAGATGATCTGATAGGCATATTTCATCGATAATAAATGGGATCAAACATTTTTGGACAGATATATCATGTTTAGGATAACAACTGAAACTGGCAGCATACTTTATGTTTCTTGCCTCTCAATTTCACAGGAAAAGGTCATTTAGATATTATGCACCTCCCTAAAAATTTAAAACTTAGAGCCAGTCATTTGACAAGGCCTATCAAAAAGAAGAAGACACGACTGCTTTTAACTGGTTACATAAATTGTTTTCACGGAATAGATGAATACCTGGAATACATATCCCTACTCTGTTTCTAAAACTTTGTCTCCTGAACTTTAAACCAAAGGCTTGGGACCACAAAGCAAGGTGCCTCTACTTATTCCGCAAGACCATACACAACTTATTTTTACAAAGCCTAAGCCATATCCAGAGGCAAGACGCATTTTAGGGGAGTGTTATTTGAATTCTTCTTGTATAATAGAATTGTCATTTGAAGTACTTATTGTGTAACAGAATCAGTCGGAACCAGTTATGCTTGAATTAGATTTGATATGACACCATGATGGAGTCAATCAGCTCCTGCAGGGGCGCAAGCTCTTTCTTGTCTACCAATCCAAACTCCTGCACAAGCAATGACTAAAAGCATCAGAAATGGAGACCGGAGCTTGTTTTCTTACAGCTTTCCTTGCTCAGTTTTCCTGTATCCTCATAAACGAGTCCCTTACTTCATATAAATTGAAGTTTGAAAGCCAAACTTACATAGGTGAAGAGGATGAAGTGTTTGAAGCATGTGTTAAGGTGTGCTTCTTCATTGAGGCTGACAATCTTCTGGAAATGTGAATGATAAATATGAGCATAAACTCGAAATAATCTCTTGAAGATAGTTTTAACAACATCCCTGAAGTTTTGAGGAAATGGTGCACCTGCAAGATAGTAAACATTGCTGCGTTTTCAATTTGTGGAAACCAAGAGGATCAAGGCAATAAACCATAAGAAGGAATTCATAGAGAAACAAGGAGTAGAACAGGGAAGTAGGCCACAAAGGGATGGCAAGAATTAGCCTTCTTTGAGCTACGTTTAGCGCCTTTTATCTTGCATACTATCATGTTTCCCCAAGTGAGTACTACAAAGATTGTCAGATAGTAAGGAAGGTACCGAGCCTTTGTGGAAATACTGACTCGTCGTCCAGCTGAGCCTCTATCCATCCCATTAAGTACTCCACATACTTTGGAGCAGAGACCTCTATAGGTTTCTTGATCTGTACACCATCAGCCCATCTGTATTCATACCTATAACATACAGAAATATTCAATAAAAGACCACTCTTATTTCTACTGTCTATTAGTCGCAATCAGCATGACATAAACATGAATCACGAAGAGCTTCCCGTCTTTAATATTTAATTGTTATAAGACAGTAGCTGGATGAAAGTGAATGTGTATGATTCATGTGGCATGAAGAAAGAATTGAGAGAGGACCGAAGAGGGGGAGGGACAAACGAACTTGGCAAATGTGTTTTGGGGTGAGGTTAGACAACCTTGCAGACTCATAAGCACCTACGAAGTTTAATGTCCCAAGTATGCATAACAAGTCAATGAAGTGGCCTGTAGGTCACAGTCATCTTACTCAGCGAACCTACGAAGTTTAATGTCCCAAGTATGCATAACAAGTCAATGAAGTGGCCTGTAGGTCACAGACATCTTACTCAGCGAAAATTTGTAGTTGCATGTTACAGCGTGAGCTGACTGTTTTCAGTCCAACCAGTCCCTATTCGCTTCGTCGTATTTTGATGCGAGTCAATATTCCAATTGAAAAAATTGTACTTCAATCTCAAGAATTCGTTTTTATATTGCTTCTCTGTGCAGGTGTATTTTGTTCTAGTTTGGTGGAAATTTTACGTATATTTGTTGCTTATGATTCAAGGTACAAGAAAAATATCTTGAATGCATTTAGAAAGCCATTTCATGGAACTTTTATAAGAAATTTGGCCATTACTTGTGGAACTACTGTGTTTAAACACGCATATTGTTATGGCAAGTGTTTCCAATGATGATTATCATAGTGATCACGAATCTAATAGTGAGTTGTGGTATTCCAAAGTACTACCACAGCTAGCCATAAGAAATCCCACTAAAATTCGGACTCTCAATCCCGTGGAATATAAAATGACATATATGAGAAGATTATAGTATCATTTTCTAATGGGTTCCATTTATATTGTCCATTGTGGCAATGATCATGGCTTATAATTGGGGAGGCCATCATCGTGGCTTACAATTGGGGAGGCTGTCACTCCCAAATCCATCAGCAAGCTGGCCAAAAAGAATTGAATTAAATTCAATTAATAAAAAAAGAGTTGCATAACAAGAGTGTCAGAGAAACCGGCATTCCACCTCATACTTCAACTGGGTGTCCAGTTGGCTGGTCATTATCCCCAAACTCCAACCCAACGGGCTCAACTGACCAGCTGCCAATTTGGTTGGCAAGTGGTAATCCGTTGGTCAGCTACTTAACGACCTAGATCTGCCGACAAGTGAGCTGGTTGGCCATATGATGGAGTGCATGATCAGCGTAGGTAACCAACCTATAGTCAGCCATAGGCAGCCTCCTGGCTTTCTAGACAGGTAACTACCACATGTGTAACTAGTAGGCTACATGCAGAGAGTGGCAGGCTCTATATACAAGGGCCAAGACCCCTACCTACTCCAAGGAATTTTGAAGCTCAATGAAGGATGTATGGCAGTTTTGGACTGCCTTGGTATCTCACAAATTTAGAAAGAGTGGTCCTACCTAGAATCTTTCTTGTGCACACAGATAATCTTCTATGTGACATATGACCAAGAAAGTCTCTAAAGGACACTCAGATCTTAGACAGTGAACAGCAGTAAAGGACGGCACAATACCTCAATGTATATTGCACCAAAATGCAGCAGACCTGCTGCCAAAACACCTCATTATAAGCCTTAAATATAGCACCTGCTCAGCTATGTGCTCCCTTGTGAAGTGTCAGTGACCTCTGCAGTGAATTAATGGCAAGGGCAAGGGGCTAGTGCCCCTATTGAGTAAGGGGACCAAGTCTTCCTCCCTTGTAGAGCAGGATCGACCAGGCCACTAGCCCTACGCTCAGCCTGTCCCCAGGTCCTGGCCCACCACCCAGCCCCTTTACCCTGGCCAACCAGGTTCTTACGTCGACCAGGAGACCCATGTGGTATTTCTGCCCCGTCCCAAGCCCTTTTATTGCCACCATTGTTGGCCTTTAGTCTCTGCCTACATTGCCCTATGATCTGTCCATCTCTCTGCCACTCCTGCAGTAGATCTGCTAGCCCTCCATGCAGCGCATGATCCAAACTATGCTTCCCATGTTGCAGTCTTTCTAATTACAAGGTGACAGCCCTAAGCTGCTACACACTCCTTCATGCTGCCCAATAGACAGCCATGTAAACATATCAATATGCTGCTCATATGTCATCCACTAGCCCTCCATGTAGCCCATGATCCAAACTATGCTTCCCATGTTGCAGTCAGTGACAGCCCTGAGCTGCTCAATACTCCTTCTATAGACAGCCATGTAAACATATCAATATGCTGCTCATATGTCATCCTTGGTGCTGACCATATCAGCCCACATAGGTATCCTCCAGTTCTTTTTTGGGCAAAAAAAAATAGTTTTTTATATTATGTCTCAAGAGACTGATAATCACATAGGTATCCTCCACTTCGATCTGCTTGTGTGGGTATCCTCCACTTTGATCTGCTTGTGTGGCAGACATACTTTGCGCCTACATGGCAGTGTCTCATTCCTCCCAATCCTACACGGGTGTCATGTCCCTCTGCTCCTCATCATATGGGGCTAGGTGGGACAATGACTTTTCAATTCCGACAGCTTGGACAACCTTGAAGGATCGATATGAGACAATTACCCAACAAGAATCATAAAAAGTTGGAATCAGCTGATGTCAATGTAGACAGGAGAAGATGAGGCCAGAGGACTTCTTAACAAAGTTGAAGGTTTCAAAGACGAACTTCTTGCTGTTGATAAGCAGTTTGATACAAAAGCTCTTGCATTGATGGCGCTTAGCAAATATCCTTTGAGTAATCAACCGCTCTTATGATAGGGCAATGAAACGTTCCAATCACACTACTGGAGAGTGTGGGGGAACACATTTCAGGAGGAGCTAGCCTGAAGATATACAATGGTGAGAATGATGAGATTAAGGGTGGGGAGAACCCTTCAAAGCTCAATCAAAGGGCAACAGGGAACAACATGGAAAAAGGAAAAGGCAGAGCAAGATTGGCAAACCCAATAATAACACTTCAAGTTCTTTTGACAGTAATGATGTCAAGAAAATGAAAAAGTGAAAAATCTTTAACTGCAAAAGGCAAGGCCCTATGCCAACAATTGCAAGAAGGCAGCGCCTTATGCCAAAAATTGCAACAAGGTGGCCAGCAAAAGAAGCACTAATGCTAATATAGCACAAGTTGACCAACACTTATTGGATGTTAGATGGGAGCACTTTGACCAATGCAAAGAAGACACCCTATAAAAGAATGAGAATTACCACAAAGATACACTAGGATAGGCATTGAGAGCAGATCATGTTTGATCGAGCTAAAGGCATGGGTCGACTACAGGAGCCGCACTAAGAACAACCAAAGTACCGGTGTCAATGTGGCAAGCTAGGATCGTAAAGGTTCAAGATAGATCCAGTGTAACTGCTATTGGAGTTATAGAGCAAAAAACGCAAGGGGGAAGGATTGTTACATCACCTAAACTTGGAAACTTCACAGATTAGCTACCACACTCACCACCTAACCTACCATATTTCTTCTTCCCTCTTCTGTCAAGCTAGAAGTAAACCTAGAACCTTAGTTATGTACCATACAGCATGCGTGCCGCATGACCCCATACAACCATGCAGATTTTAAGGCTCACCATTTATTTTTTTTGCTGCTTTTCTGCAGCTTCCTGTTTGCATCTCCTCTCCCTAGGCTCTCCTCTCCTATCCTCTCCCAAGGCTCGCCATTCCCAAAAGCAATCCACTCCCTTTCTTCACCGCTCCACTCCCAAGGCCAACTTTTTGAGGATCCGGTCTCCCCATCCCCCACTCTTTATCCTCAGCCCCTTTCCTTCTACCAACACCCCCCCTTCTTTGCATCCCCTTCTCAGTTCAGGCCTCTTCAACACAGTGCACAGCCAGCTTTGCATTCCTATTTCAGCCCCCTCTAGAATCCACACAGCCCCCTCTTCCTTCAGTTGCTTCCTTCAGTCCCTCTAACTTCAACCTTCCTCCACAGTCCACTCAGCCCCCTTTTCCTTGAAACCATTGTATTTTGTATGGATTGATCCACACAATAGACTCAGTACAAAGCAATGTGAGAAGCTGCAATATTGTTGTGCAAATGGGAGGCAAGTGCAAAAGTTAAAGGATTTAACGGCTCCCATGCAAGTAAGTGTTATATGACATGGCACATGCTTGATGTCTCTTTTTGAGTTGATTTGCAAGTGCCGATTTCTAAATAATACTCATTGACGTATATCATGTAAGTCTTGACTCTTTCTTGGGATCTGCATGTGGAAATCTCAAAGCACCTGCTTATGCTATTGCCACTGGCAAAGAGTCGGCATTATATGCTTCCCTATATCAGAGCCGATCACGGTGGACAGACAAGTGACGAGGACCCAATCTTGTGTGAGGTCATGCAGTGAGTCCACTGCAATTACGCAAGCCCGAAGTAGACGCAGGGCTAGGGGACATGCTCTGGTTCAGACTATTCAGCAAAGATACGCACGTTAAGGTAGCTCCTCGAGAGGAGAGATTCAAGAGAAACCTCTACCTCTAGAGGATGCATTCTCAAGGGATGAGGATGAGCAAAACTGGGCAAGAGATAGAGATCCATGAGCCTGAGTCTGAAAGTGATGGCAATACCATCACTAATCAATATTTTGCCTCCCCATCCTTTTCTTAGGAAAAGGAAGAGGAGTCTTTATTCATGATTTTTGAGTTTTAGTCAAGAACTCGACATGATCATTCGTATATTAGATATGTGACATATCACATCATACATGATACATTATATATCAATTAATCATCATTGATCAATGATTCACTTGTGTTAGATTTTATGTTTTAACTTTCTTCATTTTGAATGTTCAATCTTTATATAAACATGTGGTCTTAAAGTTTAAGCTATGCATTGGAGTAATATGACAGATCTGTGGATTCAAAATTATAGGTGCTAAAATGCTGTCTCGCATGCCCCCTTCTTTCTCCCCCTCCCGTTCCTCTCGCCCTTCCCTTCCATTTCTTTAGGGGGGTTGTATCTTAACATTTTTCCCATACAACACAATATACCAGTACTCATGCCATGCGTATAGTACCTAATGTATGGTGCCACCTTGCCCAATGGTAGGTTAACCCATCACACTAGGGATATAAACTACTCTAGGGATCCTCACTTCAAAGATGACACCTCGTTTAGAATTACTAAGCCTAATTCCCCCATGGGAACTGCCCGATAGTTAAACTATGAACTAAATTATCTTCTAGCCTTGTTTCTACCATTGTCTTTTATTTCAAGGTCCCTCTCCCTTAGCAGAATATACTTATTAAGGGAGATTGTGCATGTTATACGCGACTCTACATTCCCTTTCAATTAAAGTTTGCTAATGTCCTCAAAAACAATATCAGTTGATCTTTCTTGCATTCCCTTTCACTTAATGTTTGCTAATGTCCTGAAAAACAATATCAGCAAATCTTTTCTTGAGTTTGCTCACACTTTCTCATAAAGCGTTTTCTTCTATAGATCTAAAGATTTGATAGCTAATGGAATTCGAGAAGGCATGACTAAGTTCTTAACAGGCTTGAATAATTTAAAGAAGGATGTTAACAGATTGATGGTCTTCACGAAGGGATTGGTGTGACAATGAGGTATACTCTTACTTTCCTCTATTGACACAAGGATAATCATTTGGATTTCTGTCAACAGAATGGTCACTATGTTACAAGTTAACTATGGTCTACAAGAAAGGACTAGAAATTTGAGAACGAGTCCACAAAACCAACAATATAGGTATGTGGTTTGCACCCCTTCATGAAATTACAAGTCCTTTAGAGTTTGAAAAATATTTCGTCTGTTTTATAAATATTTGTGATTGTTTGAACACTTTAATAGAAAAGCTGGAGCACCCAAATGATTACGAGACAAGATAATGAAAAATGAGAAATATTGGACTATCATGAGATTGAAACTGCACTATGTTGTGTTTTTAGAGGATGAGTTTGGGAATGTTCCCGGATTCATCTAGGTATATACAAACTGTTATGCCAGGATAGTTCAGCAATGGGGTGACAGATATGCAGGTTTACATCGTGGAAAAGATATGATTTGTTATATGCTACCACGAGTAATATGAAGACTTTTTTTGACTGGCTAGTAACAATCGGTAAGCTGTCAAAAGCAATATAAACTTCATTTCCGGTTAGTTAGTGAAAATCAGATTTGGACGTTGAGGTAACAGATACTTTATGGTGACAATGTTTGCCTACGTTAAGCTTTTCTGTCCCTCTTACAACAAAAGGAAGAGCCTGTGAGCATTAGGAATGTTAGAAAATTTAGGTACTCTAAAGTACCCGTTGGGTACATTGGGTTTTTCACCCCAACAACCCCCCAAAAAAAACTGCCCTAAAATCACTGTATGGTCATACGGCGCCTATTTTGCAAATCTGCTCCCATCATTGCTGTCTAGTCCTGCCCTCGTCCGTACCCCGTTCGCTTGTGTGGGTAGGCTGCAAGTATTTACAGCTCTGCAATAGATGCAAACTTTGACAGTGCAAGGCTGTAGGCGAGCAGGCTGCAGCGTTAGGCTGTAAGAGGGCAGGCTGCAACCAGCAGTGCAGAGTGTGGAGTCTGAGCAGTAGCGCATTGGAGTGCACATATTATGCTAAAAAGTACACCTTGGGTCAATTGGGAAAAAAATGTAAGAAGCAACTACGGCAGTCATCAGTTTTGCAGCAATCATGACAATCAATTTCCAGACGCAATTGAAAGGCTGCAAAAAAAAGGTACAAAATTGCCTAAATTTGATACACTGAAGGCCCTCTGAAAATGAGGAGTATCAAGCTTACCTAAAATAGCTCAAGAATTATAAAATGAAGCTCAACATACATACTTTGGTCCTGCAGACATTGTGGGGCAATTTTCTGGTGTACAGAATTCTGTGAGCGTTCCATAGAGTAGGTTGCCTTGATTGAAGAAGTCCACGGCTGCACATTAGATGAAAGCATCATATTTGTTAATTATTGAAACCTCAAACTTGAAAACCAATCAATTAGAATGAATCCCTTACACAAAAATCAATTCCACAAATGTTTTAAATAGAGCTAGGTTTTGCTGCTGTTAAATGGAACCCATCATTAATGTAGGTATGAGAGTTAAGTGGATATTACATCAAGTAAAACATAGAAACATAAGATTTCATATTAGTTTTGTAAAAGAGCATTATACTTGGACGAGCATCGTCTTCTTCCCCTTCTACCCCCAAAAAAAGTCGCTCTGCTGTCACTCCTTCACCGCCTCCCCTCTTGACTGACCACAGCCTTGTACAACATCTTCCTTTGGGATGCAGCTCTCCACTCTCTTCCAACCCCCTTTCCTGCTGAGCACACACAGCCCAGCATGGCTGCACACACCCCCTTCTTCATGCTGTACAGCTTCCATGCATGCATATGCGTGTGCGCGTAATTTCTTTTGTTCTTTTTCCCTCCTTTTTCGGGAAGCATTGATGGGGGAGGAGGGGAGCAGCTGTGCAACAGGAAGAGGAAGGTGCAAACTTGCTATTCAGTGTGCACACAGGAAAGGAAGGGACTGAGAAGGAAAGGGGGAGAGAGAGAGAGCTGAGCATCCCCTTCTTCATGTTGCACAGCTTCCCCTGTATGTTATCTGCTTCACAGTCTCATCCCACTTCTCCCTCAGCATTTTCTACTCCCCTACTCCTCCTAACTCAATGTTGCAGCCCATCTTCTCTTCTCCTTACCTCCTC
Source organism: Dipteris shenzhenensis (assembly GCF_047967505.1). Taxonomy (NCBI): domain Eukaryota; kingdom Viridiplantae; phylum Streptophyta; class Polypodiopsida; order Gleicheniales; family Dipteridaceae; genus Dipteris; species Dipteris shenzhenensis. The sequence goes on from NC_141619.1 coordinate 41,030,491, forward strand.
CTCAAGCTGATTGCACAGCCCTTTGCCTCCCCAACTCCTTCCTTTCTCCTGCTCTTGCAAGACACCTCTTTCTCTTTGGCTCTTTCGATGGCTTTCTCCCTCTATCCTGCTCCTTCTATTCCAGCTACCTCTCATCCCCCTCTTTCTCTTTCGCTCTTCGATGGCTTTCAATTCCAGCTAGTTATTTTCCTGTCCCCTTTCTTCCTTCCTCCCTTCTTTTGCCAGTTATCTCTTTTTCGTCTCTTCCCCATTCCTCTATTTTCAGCTCAACCATTGCTCCCTTTCTTTTCCTTTCCCTTCTAACATTCTTCCGTGTGTTTTCACTCTCTTCTCCAAATAGATTGTTTTCTTCTTACTCAATTTCTCTTCCACCCACCTCTTTTTTCATCCTTTCTCCTGGAAACAGCTAATAATGCTTCTGGAGCTTGGACCTTTGCACATGGGACTTAAATGGAAGCCATATTTGAGCATTTTTTTTATACTTGGCAAAACTAAAAAATATTAGTTGTGGAGCAAATTCAAGGTCATGGAAACACCAAAGAAGCCATCACTGAAAAATCAGATCCTTGAGTTACAATCTTCTTGCGAGCTCTAAAAGATAAACATAGTTATAAGATCTCTGTCCGCAAAAACCTGGTTATTTTAAGTTACATTTTTCCTCTCTGAATTACGCCAATGTGTTAAACAGCCCTGCCGTTTTGGACTGCATCTAAGGAGAACTTTTGTGAATCTGACATAGCTCCAGACACTTGTGGAAATGTTGACTAGGGGAGGTGAGACGACAAAGAAAACTCTTACCAAGCTTTTGAATCTGGCTCTAGAGGAAGGGTTCCCCTCAAAATGGCAGCTTGGTAGGATTGTACTATGGCACTATCCTTGAACAGAAAAATCAGCAAATGCGTCGAGGAACAGGGAGTTAGAGCACCATCCCAAGGAGGGTTTCATCCCAAACACTTGACGGTTGATCATCTCATAGCAATAAGGGCTGCAGCAAAAGGAACCAAACATAAGAAAGAGGTCGTCTACTATTGCTTTGTAGATTTCAAGAAATCCTGCAACACAGTTCCACCTAAGTAGTAGTGGGAAAGACTAGAAAAACTTTTAGTCCCTCTAGAACTCAGAGAGGCCACATACCGACTCTATGAGAGAGTTTTAGCATAGTTAGCACAACCGTTGATAGGATAAAATCTGTAATGAGTTTTTGAGCACTGTTTATACTGGAGGGTAGGCACATAGCTAGTGGGTGGTAGTTTTGAGTTTATGGACACTCTCATCAAGAGACTTATACTGATGTAAATATATTTTTTAGATTGTAAATGCTTTTACAAGGACTTATGGGAAATGATGATGTGCAATGTGGTTGCACCAGGGTAATCTAGAGCATGATATCCAGTGTGTGATGGTGTTTTGTTACAGGATGACATGTGCTCTTCATGGTTGTCCCGAGAAATATGAGGGCATGAGTTTTTTTGTCGTGGATGCCTTGTATCCAGTGTGTCTGGATTTTATTCATCGTATGTGGATAGTCGGTGGGCAATTAGGTACTAAGTGCTTGTGGCATGCCTAGTGTGCGCTAAGTCTATGGTTTGGGCATTAAAGCTTGGGTCTAAGTTTTTAAGGAAAACTTTGAGAGTGGTAAAAAGGTAAACATGAGGTGGCTAATCAACAAGGGCGTGGCTCTTGTCAAAAAGGCATGCATGCAAATGTGGCTATGTGAGGAAGAAGGGGAGCTTCTCGATGGCAAGGTGGCAACTAGGAGCTAAACGGCGGGAGCTTGCTGGAAGGATCGTTTTCTGCACTTGACGAGGCGCTTCTTGGAGAGTTGAAAATGGAACGACTATAGAAGTTGGAGAGGCTCACAATTGATGAGAGGTCATGCATGAGAGGGAGGCTGAAACCTGTGCGTGAAGGCCATCGTGGGTGACGGTTTTCTAGAGGTGGCGTCTCTACTATGGAGGGCTAAAGGCCTTTTGATTGAAGAGGACATCACATGTGAAGAAGAGAGCTTTGTATGCAAGGGAAGCTGCGGTGGTGACTGTGATCACGTGACGGGTGTGGGATTTCGACTTTAGGAGCTTGGAGTAGATGGACTCCAGGACCCAGGTGCTTCGTGATAACAACTTTGTGGCGTGCCGTCGGCTCTTACTGGTGTTTTGTAGAGGATTGGTTGTGGCAGTTATTCAAGGTGTCTCTGTATTGGGCTGGAGGTTTAGAGCGACGCAAAGGCCTGTGAGCGACAGAGAGTATGCACCGTGCGCTTCTTGGTTTCGTAGAGAAGGCGTCCCTACTATGCAAGCCACGAGGATCTCAATTGATGGGAGGCAAGAGCTCCGGGATGAGGAGAGTAGCGTGAGATAGCTATCATTGTATGAAGGTATAAAGGGGCGACGCTTCTGTGTGGGCTTGTACGTGACTTGGTAGTGGGCAGTTTGCTTTGGAAGGAGCTATATGGCTGTGACGTCATTTCTGCTGGCTGGAGGACCTTGGACGGAGGTTGTGTGTGAGTAGGAGGGAAGCCGCAAAGCAGTGGTCACCTTGTGAAGACAGAGAAGGGCGAGGGGTGCTGCAATGTGCGCACAGGGTGTCTAGTTGTGGTGTGAGCACTAGGTTGCTTTCAAGCTGGAGATAGTGAGGCCTTTGGCCACAGAGCGGGTGCCAGGTGTTGCTACAGAGACCTCAACTCATAGAATCTCTAGAGATGGCAGGCTGCATCATTTCTAGTGCTCGATGATGATCTTGGGGAAGATATGATAAGACTTTTGACCGTGGCCAGCTTGTGGGTTGATATTTTGAAGAGTCACGAAGATAGCCTTCATGTGGGCTGTGAGTTCGAAGTATTTTGAGGCTGTTTGTTTCTTTGAGTTGTTAAGGGAAGTTCATGTCTGAAGTCTACTTGTCTCGGGCTGTTTAGTTCTTGGTTTCTCTTTGAGTTTGTGTGATCCTTTTTCAGTCAGTTTGTGAGAAGTCTTGTTCTTGGATACATGCTTTGGAGCCCGGTGCATAAGCTCATCACTTGGAGCCCACACTGTTCTGATCCTACTTGTCCTCGTTTCAGTTTGCGTTTCATAAGTACTCTTTGAAGTTGAGTATGATTTTGTCCTTGGAGTTTGACTCAAAGGTACTTGGAGTTCTTTTTTATGGTTTCCAGGTTGAGGTATTGTTTAGTGAGGTTCATGAAAATTACTGGTTGTTGCTGCTACGAGTCCAAGAAGAAGCAATAACTCTGTTAGATGAGGAGGATCTCCCTGAATGTATCTTGCATCTAGAGTTTTGTGAAGAAGAAGACTGCATGTGAATGGGCATTGAATCTCTCGAAAAAGAGCTGATAGTCTTCTGAGCTTTTCTTACAACCTTTTTTTACCACTTCTCTATCTTCCCTCTTCTTGTATCACCGCTAGTAGATGGATCACGCTCCAAAGGAAAAGCTGTCATAAGCAGTGATATAGGGATGAAGCAAGGCTGACCCCTCTCACCAACACTTCTTGGCCTCTTTATCAATGATCTACGAGAGTGGATGAGCATACATAGCAAGGAGGGTGTGCAGATTGCAGGATATGGTTTGCGAATGCTTATCTACGCAGACAATGTGGTATTCTTTGCAAAGAGCAAGGAGACCTTGCAAGCACGTTTGGATGCACTGAAGTGTTCTGCAAACACTCAAGAACGCCGGTCAATATACATAAGAGAAAGGTAATGGTGTGTGGGACGTGTAATGAACAAGTGAATGTCACCTTCGAAGGAGAGCTTTTGGGAACAATCAACACATAAATAAATGTCTAGGAGGATTTGACGGACAACAAATGGAATGCGTTGGAAAATGAGAAAATTTCTATACACTGTGCTTGTGCAGACAGTAATCCTTTACAGATGTCCAGCTTGAGGGTCCGGACCACCCTCTAGGGTCTATTGGGAAAGAATAGAATAGGGGAGCTTGAGGTTAAAGCCCAGACACCCTACCCCATCCTATTGGCTGAAACAGGTATGATAACTCTACAAGGGGAGGCATTATGTCAATTTATGGCTTACCTCAACAAAGTTGGGAAGATGGATGCTAGTAGGATACCACTCAAGGCAATCGAAGCTACACAAGTCATAGGATGGCACAGACAGGGGATCAAATGGCTGGAATCATGGTGTATAACAGCGGCTGATATTCCAGAAGATGCACGTGAAATTAGGGAGATAGTGATGCAAAAATTGCTAGAGAAATTATGGCAAAACCCGGGGACAAAAATGCAGTTCTACAAACAGGAAGGTAACCCAATGGACAGCTATGGCATGCAGAAATACCTCGGGGAAGACATATCAATGTTCAACAGGCATCTAATCTGCAAAATCTGGACCAGTTCACATTCTAGAAGTGGACAAGGGTAGGTGGGCAGGACCTAGATCCCCAGAGAAGAGAGGACGTGCAAAATCTGCCCCATGGGGAGGTGGAGAATAAATAGCATGTATTCTAGAGACGCAGAGCATACACACACATCAGAGAATGTTATGGAGACAGCAGAAATAGTTTTTAAAAATCTGCTAGAGCAGCCAGTCTAAAAGCTAGGAAGCTACTAAAAAAGGTTTTGGAACACTGCCACAAGGTACTAGGGCTAGCACACAAACTAGCCCAACAAGTTCACTACGTAGCAAGTTTTGTGATATTTTCTTTCACAAGAGGTATGGGATCACTTTTAGTTAATAAAGATTTCCAATTCCATAGATCCTGAAGGGTCTCACCACGCGGACTTTAATACAATCTTATCATATCATATTATATCATCTCTCTCTCTCTCTCTCTCTCTCTCTCTCTCTCCATCATGTACCTGCCCAGATAGAGGAGCACTTCCTATGTACCTGCCCAGCCTATTATGAAATCAGGGGACGATACCATTGCCTCTTCCAAGAGAGGAGCAGCTTCGGCCCACTCTCACGACTGATCCACTTCCATGACCAGGTCTGCATTGGCCTATAACTACTCGAGATGCGCCAACACAGGGAGACTACTACGACATATTAGAGAGCAGCAGGAGGCCCAGACCATAGGATATAGAGGCTGACAGAGCACAGCAGCACGTCACAAACTTCTATGCATTTGAGTCAGCTCCAAGACACAGCGGGATAGAGGAGGAGATAGCTGACATGCGGGCAGCTTGGATCACTGAGAGAGGGATGCAGAAACCACCTGCAGCACAGAGAGCGACTAGAGCACACTCTATTGAGGTTCAGCCTATCACAGCTTTCCTCAGAGGAGACCACCCGAGATGAGGGGTCACTCAGAACATAGCCAAGCGCGTTCAGAGATCAAGGAGACCACGCCCTCCCCCACCACCACAGCGTAGGACAGCCCAACAGACGCAGATCTGAGACATTTTTGCTGCCCACAGTCGAGCCACCACAGTGCCAAGCTTCGGCTTTTAAGTCCCAGCTCTCAGCTTGTCTCATCTAGTCTCACTCTAATTTATATTCTTATATTTATATCTGATTTTGTTCGAGCTGTTGAGCTGCGTAGATCAGTTTAGACTCAGCAAGGGCCCTAGCAACCCCTTTGCTCCAGCCCATTGAGGCTTGTATGAGATTTTCCTTTTTGGTGTACTTTGTACCTTGTCCCATAGGCCTCTCTCTCTCTCCCTCTCTCTATTGTGCTAGAATGATAAGTTCCTTGGGCGTATTTGGCAATAAGTCAAGAGACGAGATTCGAGGATTCTGTCAAATGTGCCAAAGGGTTTAAGTCAACGAACACCAACAAACATTAGTGTACCGTGTAATCTAGGTGTTGTGCACCTTACGAGATGATAAAGAATGATGATGCCTACCGTTAGAGCTTCCAACAAGAGCAGACTTCTAGATGATGGATACATTCAACTTTCGGACTTGTCGAATTATATTCCACTTGAACCAAAAACAGTTCTAGATCAAAAAGCTAAATATTCCAAGAGGAATACTTAAACATGAATATTTGATTGAGTGAAAGGCTAGGTCAGAGGATGATGCCACCTGAGAGACCAGCTGTAGCCTCAAGAAAATATTCATTTATGATGACACAACTGTTCTTAAAGGGGAAAAGCAGATTACGTCCCAAGCTAGCTAGGATTAGCTTGTACCTAACGAGGGCTGTGTGGAACCCCAAGGATCCGTTAGGTATCAGCTCAAGTTAATAGACTCAGAGGGATGAGGATAGCCACAGGCTGAGACTATATAAGCAGGGCATGGCCTCAATAGTGGCAAATGATCATCTAGCCTAGATGTGACTGTGACCCGTCAAGGATTGCTTCAAGTGAGGACACCCTCTAGTTGATTCTTGGTGGCATGGGATGCCACAAAGTCTCACACCCGGGTGTCCTATAGCCTTGGTTTTCCATCTTCTCAGTACAAGAGGTTATGAACTAGTATGAGATCGAATACTTGCCTAGCCTAGAGGCTGCCCATAAAAGGTGGCTTCTATGGTTGACTAGGCTGATCCTAGAGCACCTCTAATAGGCTGCTTAATCGCTAGCTAACAATGATGGCCCGTGACCTCTTTCATTCCCACCTCTGGGCTCACAACATGGGCAAATATAACCTAATGATGCAAGCATATTGGCCCACAGCAAGTTCGTATGCAGCATAGAGTGGATTGATGTGATGTAACTAACTTCCCCACATAGTTGCATGGCCAGTGTTTGGCATGGACCAATCCCAAAAAACAGCCTTTGCTAGCCTTATAGAATCTACAATCACAGAACTAAAGCATTAATCATACCCAGATCCAGTAAAACAGACCATCTTTCCCTACCACGGATTGAGTATGTAGAGGACTCGGGAACAAGTTTACACCTCTATAATTTGAAGCAAGAGAAGGATGATAGCTAAGGGGAAAGATCAACTAGAGGAAAGATCAACTAAGTGCCACATCGTTTTGAGTCAAAGAACTGTAAAGAATCAAGTTTGAAAGCTTTTGTCCATAACCCTCACTATTTAAAGCACCCGAAGCACCTAGCAAGAAGGTTCAATAATGCAATGCTCAACTAGCATGTAAACCTGGACAACTCATTAATCAATATATCGATTAGAGCAGATAAGGCTTTTCCTATGACATGTTGAGGCCTCCTCATTACCTTGCATACTGGGAAATATGTGATCAAGGATACCAGAAAATATGGCTAAGCAGAAACTCAGAATGTATAGCTTCATGATTGCTAGTGTCGGTAACTACATGAGACCATACTCATAGACATTTTGGTGCTCAAAATACTCAGAAATTTATTTCCTAAAATTTAGATCTAAACCTAAGAACAAGAATACAATAATGTAAACAAACTCAGTCAAAATATGTGCTTGAGATAGCAAACCCACTGTTTACTGCAAGCCATTCGTATAGGTCTTCTCCAGGAGGAAGGCGGACAGCTTCCCTCAAATTCCCACTCCCTAGAGTTGCATCAATATGTTTCCGAAGTTGGGCACCCTACAAATGAAAGGAGAAAAATAATGAAATAAGATGCAGGCACCTTAACATTTTAAAGCATTCCAATGAACCCAATCATTACCATAGATGCACATACCATGGGAAGATGTGCACGGCTGACCATGAAACCAACAAATACAATGTGTCCCTCATCTCACTAACACGATTCAAAGCCCCCAAATCTTACTTTTGGCATTGAAATTTTATGTTGACTCTAGAAATCGGACCCCTTCTCATTGGCCATTAATTTGTGGAACTTCAACTACTTTTCAGGTCCACATCTGCCTGTGCCACTTGGCACTCTCCTTCAGCCTTGTTAAAGTCAGTAAACACCAAAGGCTTTCGTTCTCAAATAAGCACACAACTACCCCCTTAATGCCTAGATGTTCACAACATACACATCGAAAGGTTGATTCCTGAATATGCATGCCTTAGGCTGAGCACACATGCATGCATGTACATGCAAACTTTACATGTATAGAGACATACAAGTCTTATACATTTCTAACCCCCTCAATCAAAGGAAATTGCAATAAATGGCTATTGGCCAATTTCAGCCATATTACCTTGCTCCCTGATGGAGTACTTTTTTTGGGGCGGAATGTCCGTTGATTCCTGCAACCATGATCAAGCCCATGAAAATAAATGAGACACATCCTTAAAGAGATTGAGAAACACAAATTTGCTCTCATATGCAAATCTCAACACGTTATTATAAGATTCTTATAAAACATGCCCCAAGTTCAATATATCCTTCAAACAAAAATTAGAGCTTTTATAAGGTTCTTAAATATTACTCAAGTTCATCCAATTACGAAGTAGTATTATGTTTGTCCCTAAAAACCCACTTCCATGCACCAAAAAATAACTGATCTAACTCTCAAATTTAACCACTACATAAGACATTTACTCCCCAAGACACCAATCAAGGAGTTAAAAACTAGCATGCATAGAAGTTCGCCAAGCTGATATGAAGTAAAGACACATTTACTCCCTAGCAACTACTTCAACAGCTCTACAAATTGAGCTACAATCATCACATGCTTGTTGCTAAGGGCCAAGAAAAGAAAAAGCCATGAGGTTCCCATTGGGCATAGAAATAAGACCGACACGCACCGAAATATTTAAAGCACACGCTACAAAGATGCTACACAAATATGTTGGGGCCAAACACGACATCTTCCCTAAATGCCGCCTTAGGGTTGTCGTGGGTGGCCAAACAATTCCATCCAAGCATCTAGAGTAAGAAACCTAAAGATAGCTAGTCTAGTAAGGAAATTTAAAGGGTCCATCTAATCTTCCCATCCAAACATAGCCTTCCGAGGGGGATGCCCAAATGCTTCCTTGAGAAATTGCTACAGATCCCCTAGTATTTGGCACTAACTAGTCTTAGTCATAGAAACAGGAGCTTAGAAGCAGCCACTCATTTGACACCCAAAGGTGCGGGATCAGGAGGAACTTAAGATAGAGCCCAAATAGATCCTCGAGACATGGAGACGCCTTCTCGTAGAAGCAAAGACACGAGGTCAGGCACTTTCTCATCTGAGAGGAAGATGACGGAGATTGAGGCCCCGATCCTTGAGGCATAAAGTTCCCTTGACAACCACCTTGGTCGCCATCTGGCAGGATATTATCTACACTCTGCCCGCCATATGGGAGCATGGCACTTCTAGGTGCAATGAGCTAGCACCTTCATGATCAAAATTACTCAAAGCAATCCAAGATAATTCGAGCCTTCACAATTGATTTACACGTGACGCTCAGCACACACTCTAGGGCTCTAACCAAAACCGGTCTGGACCCCCCTGAAGGTATCGTTATTTCATGAAAGCTTGCTGAGTACAAGCCATGGACTCAGCTTTGTGTTTCAAATTCATGAGTAATCAGATTTTTACAACCGAGGTGGGAGAGGTCAATGCCAAAAAATAGCAAAATTGCCTTGTTACCATGTCCTAGAACTGAACTGACTACATGATAATAGGTGGCATGTTCTAGAGCCCTCTAAGCCCATGGTCACATGCAGTAGGTGACTCCTCCTTTGTAGCTGCGCTCCATTAAAATAGGGTAATAATCCACTCTTGGAATCACCAACAATTAATTAAATGCACATAGCCATGGCACCTGTTAATTGTTAGCTCTTGCAAATCTTAGACTAATCCTAGTCTCTGTGATTGTCCCCACCATGCAAACTAAGGCACATAACATAAAAACCGACCAGTCAGCCCTAGTGGCTGACTGGCTTGCTGGCCGACTTGGTTGGCTGGTCCAACCAGTCCTATATAAGGGCCTCTGCCAGGCCCTTTTGGGCTGCTTCCTTTTCACAGTCGGAGCCCATTGCAGGCCTTTTGCCTGCCCAATGCCCCCGCCTCTTTTGCAGCCCATGTGCTGCCCTTTGCAGGCTTTGGCCTGCCATGCTGCGCCATGTGCCAGCTCTGTTCTGCCTCCTGTGTGCCTCTGTCAGGGGCCTGTTCCAGCCCGTACATTCATGCCATGCTGCGCCTGTGTCAGCCCACTAGCCCTGCCTTGACAGCTGCCCACATGGCAGCCTGTGTGCTGCCCATGTGGCAGCCTCTGACTGTCTTGTCCCTGAGAGGTGCTGTCCATGTGGCAGCCCCCTCTCCACCATGAGTCCCCTGCCCACATGACAGCCAAGATGCTGTCCATGTGGCAGGCCATTCCACCTATGGTCCACCCCCCTGATGCACTCCTCGTTCGCAGGCTCACAGATGGGGAGGTGACCATTCCAACACCCCCTCTCACCGACACATCTAGGCCCAATGCCTACACATCGATGACGATGCTCCAGTAACTCCCTGGTCGTAGTCTTCTTGAACATTTCAATGTCGAAATCTTTTCCTAGCTTTTCATCCAGTGGCTCCTGCTCCACCAGGCCTGGTTCTGCTTCCGCACACCATCCTGGTACGTAGGTCCATCTCTGATAGCACCTCATGGCACCACCACCTTCAGCGTTCGTGACTGCTACCCTAGGTGTGGCTGAGCACAGGATAGAGAGGGCATGGCGGGTATGGAGAGATCCCAACCGAGAGCAACCCCTGATCATACGATTTCATGACAGTCAGGCACAACTTTCAGCTCTACGACGCAAGTCAGTCCTTCGAGATCAGCCAGCGATCTCTATATATGAGGACCTCACACCTCTACAGGTTGAGGAGAGGCGCTCTTTGCTGCAGCAGCGGGATCAGGCCCGGAAGGAGGGAAAGTGGGCAGTGGCACGAGAGGGACGCCTTCTTACAGGCCCCCGTAGGACACCTACCCCCTCCCCTACATAGGGAAGCGGGGTCTATGAGACTCAGATATCCGAGACCCTGTCTTGCACCATTTGGAACTGTAATGGTACCTTATGGTCATGACAGGCCATGACATAGTCTTCTATACAGAGACACATTAGAGTCCAGAACGCCCTCTTCTAATAGTCAGCGGATATACATGGGAGTCTACCTACAGAGCTGAGACGAGGGGTACAGGAGGAGTTCGAGGTTCAGGTGGAGTTGTAGTCCTTTTCAGATCCACACTTCGGGGGATCATTTCACTAGAGCAGAGAGATACACATTCCAGATTTCTTTGGATCCAGATATGACACGTGGACAGCCAGGATCTGTTTGTCGCAGTTTGCTACTTTCCCCCGGAGACCTCCCACTTTGCCAGAGATATTCGAGGTGATGATGAGACATCCCCATTTGCTGCCCTTTATCAGTCCATCGTTGACTTTTATAGCCGCGGAGAAGTCCTTCTAGTGGGGGACTTCAACACGAGGAAAAGGGCCCGTCAGGTACCACTTCTTGATTTCAGAGATGATTCCACTCTACTGGCAGATGTTGACCTTGAGGAGGCAGGTATGCTATGGGTTTCGGCTGACAGGCGAGGTCCATTCTCATCCTATGGGCAGGCCCTATTAGACCTAGGCAGGATAAATGATCTCATTGTCTATAATGGTCTTGACAGATGGCCCGCTTCAGGTGGTTTCACATGCTTTCCACATGGGGGGGGGCTCCAGTGTTGTTGATTATATCATGGGATCCCCTGTCTTCACATCTCGCATTACTAACTTCACTGTAGCACCTCTCCCCCCAGGGGCTGATCATACATACCTTTTCTTTCGCATCTCCACCTCCCTTCGCACAGCACCTTCCACCCCACTCAGTGCTTACTCCACTTACCACGATATACACTTTGATTGGGATCACTCACCTTCTTACTCCGGCCGTCTGTACATACTTCTCGCTTATATTGACTTCATACCCCTTTTAGAGGATCGTGCTGCCCTTGTCACCCGCTCACTACACGAGGCTGCCATTCACGCTTTTCTCCACACCACCCGTCCACCACCCCCTGGAACCGTACCCTGTAATAGTGTAGGCCATCTTCTGGTGGTTCTAGTGATGCCCTATAGGCCATGGTATGTGCCTTGTAGGCATAAGTGTAAGCACTTATAGTGTTAATGCCTTTTTAGGCCACATAGGACACTTAGTCCTATGTGACACCTAGGACACTTAGTCCTAGGTCTAGGTACAAGTACTTTGTACTTGTGTGTTATCTTTTATCCAAGTTTTGACGTGACTACTCAGCAATCGACTCGTTACGTACCTGCACTCTCCTTCGCACCGTACCTTCAGTGGTATCAGAGCGCTATTGGACCTGTTCCCCTGCCTCCGAATCTGCATCACTCACAGATTTCAACAGCTGCGCTCCATCCGTACAATCCGTACGATTGTACGGACTTCCGTACAGATTTCGGATTCTGCCGCCCAGCTACGTCGCTAGCCTTTCTGCCCGTCGCACCTGCTCCATATAACAGCACCTACATTGATAGATCCGCCGTACAACGGTACCATCGCCGTACAACCGTACCTTCAGGATAGTCGTACGTTGCACCATATCTTCAGTAATTTGTGGAATATTGTTTCTTGGACTAATCTGAGGCCAGCCAATGCTACAGTGGTTGTTTCTACTGCTGGTCCTTCTGCAGGGGGTACTCCTCATGATGCCTCTTCCTCTAGCACTCCTGCTGCTGCTCTTCCAACTCAAGAACAGTCAAGATGAACAGTCAAGATGGGATGCAAGAGATGCAAATGCACATTCATGCATTGCTTTATCATGCAAGAGAATCATTATTCCACACATCCGGTCTTGCAGAATAGCAAAGGATGCTTGGGGTGAATTGGCTTCTCTCTATCAGATTCGCAATGAAGCTCGTGTTGCATATTTGTGAAGGCAATTACAGGAAGTGAATATGAATGAAGGTGAGCCAATGGATGCATATTTGACAAAGGTCAAGGACCTCATGGAACAGCTTGCCAACATTGATGAGGTGGTGCCAAATTCACAGCTTGACAGTACCACATTGAATGGACTGCCAGATACATATCAAGGGTTTGCTACAACCCTTCGATTAGTGGCCATGGGTAATCCAGACCACTATTCTTTTGACTAGCTAGTTACTTTGCTTTTACAGAAAGAGCAAAGTAGAGCTAACAGACAAGCCATTATTCCTGCTCATGCATTTGCTTCACAGCAGACAGGAAGAGGCAAGGCTTCCAAGCCTATGGGCCAACCAAAATCTGCGCATAGAAGCTGCAATTCCTCTACGCATAGCAGCTGCAATTCCTCCCATGCATCTAAAAATACAGTAGATAAGGGAAAGAAGAAAAGATGCACCTATTGTCGCAAGCCTGGACATGACATTTCAGAATGCAGGAAGCGCATTGCTTCGGAGAAAAAGAAAGCAGGATTGACAATTAATGCCTCACATGCCATTGAATCCCATGAGCCAGCAGATGCTTCACATGCACATGCTCTTCAGGATGATTGGGCATGGGCTGTCCATTGCTCATTTGATCCCTCCAAAGCTGATGCACTCTTTACTGCTAATGATGCTCAGTCCTGGTACTTTGATAGTGGTGCTTCCAAGCATGTCACATCTTGCAGACAGTTGTTTCATTCTCTAGCTGATGCACCTCGAGGGGGGACTGTTACATGTGCTAATAATGCTTCATATGCTGTAAAAGGAATTGGAGATGTGCAGCTCACATCCATTTCCAGCCATCCTGTCACTCTGACAAATGTTCTTTTTGTGCCTGGCATTGAAGTCAACTTGATTTCAATTTCAGCAATTGCTACTTCAGGTTTCAGAGTAATTTTTGATGGCTATAGATGCCTAGTATATGATCTTCGTGATGACAATGCCATAGTTCTCACTGGCACTTTGCAAAAAGGGCTTTATCACCTTGATCATCATCCAGCTGCACTTTCTATTGAAGCATTGGCTATTTCAGATTCACAGCTTGCTGAAACTCATCTTTAGCATGAGAGAATGGGCCATCTCAATTATAGAGCTCTTGCAAAGCTACATTCACAACAGATGGCAAATGATGTACCTTAGACTCACACAGTTTCCAAACATGTGTGTGAGGGTTGTCTTTTGGGTAAGATGCATCGATTTCCTTTTCAAAAGAATTGTCCAAAACTCTCACAAAGGAAATTGCAGCTAGTACACAGTGATGTCTATGGCCCAATGAGGACAAATGCCATTGGAGGATACAAGTATTTCATGACTCTCATTGATAGTTTCACAAGGTATTGCTGGGTATATCCTTTAAAGGCCAAATCTGAAGTTTACTTATGCTTTCAGAGATGGCTGAATATGGTTGGGAATGAATCAGGAAACAAGCTTGTCACCCTCAACACAGATAGGGGGGGTGAGTATATGTCAAAGGAGTTTGATGCATTTCTATCCTCACGCGGCATTATTCACTCATGCACTACTCCTTACACTCCTCAGCAGAATCCTGTTTCTGAAAGGAAAAACAGGTCCACAATGGAGATGGCCAGATGCATGCTTATGGCCAAGTCTTTGCCCAATAAATTTTGGCTTGATGCCGTAATGTGTGCCAACTATGTGCTGAATAGATCACCTACACAGGCATTAAAGACTATTACACCTTATGAAGCATGGAAAGGCAAGAAGCCTTCACTTTCACACATGAAAGTTTTTGGGTCTCTTGCATATGTTCATGTTCCATCTCAGCTGAGACATAAGCTTGATGACAAGGCAATCAAATGCATATTCATTGGTTACAGCCAGGAGAGCAGAGGGTATCGGTTATATCAACCAAATACTGGGAAGATTATTGTCAGTAGAGATGTGATCTTTGCTGAACATTCAGCTTCTCCTCTTGTGGCCTGCAAAGCAAAGCCAGATGTTGACATGTTTGATGCCTTTGAATCTTGGTTACCTCTGCCATCATCAGAGGAGGATTTTGAGCAGTAACATGAGCCTCCTGCAGGCCCTCCACTAAGCAATAATCAGCCACAACCTCATGCTGATTTGCAGGTTTCTCTTCCGGCACAAAATGATCCCATTACTCATGATGCAGTCATTGAAGAAAGAGCTGTCAATAGACAGCAAAGGCAAGTTCCCAGATGGCTTCTTGATACATTGAGGGACAGCAAACAAGATCAGCTTTTTGCTGCCCGGACAAGATCAGGGAATAGACAGCATGGTCACTTTCTTGAGTTTGCACTCCTTGCTACAGCTTGCAATGAAGAGCCTTTGTGCCATAAAGATGCTTTTGACAGCAAAGAGTGGATGGATGCAATGAAAGCTGAGTTACAATCTATTGCCAAAAATGACACATGGGAATTAGTAGATCTCCCACCTGGCAAGCATGCCATTGGAACGTGGTGGGTCTACAAATTAAAAAGGAAATCTGATGGCAGCATAGATCGATACAAAGCCCGTGTGTTGCAAAAGGGTATGCCCAACAACAAGGCATTGACTTTGAGGAGACATTTGCTCCCACATCCAGGATTACTACCATTCGATGTGTCAGCCATTGCAGCCCTGACAAAGTGTGGATTGTACTAGCCTAATCTATCACTTAATGAGCATAAAGATCACGGAGGATCAAACCAAATACGAAAAGCCATGGGGAGAGAGACAGGAAGTATGAAACACTCAATCTATTGCAAATGTGTATTCTCAACAATACATGATAGGCTTCTTATATAGAGAGAGCCTTTAGAATAGTCAAACCATGTGGGATCCTCTCATCCACATCTCTCCTTGTGGATATCCTCAATCCACATCTCCACATCTTGTAGTCCACATCCTAGGGTGGCTACTTTAATTCTTTCCTATACCATACCTTAGTCCTTTAATCTATGTGCTCATGGCACCATATCTCAACAAGCCCATCATCATTGGCAAGTGCACCAACTTGACATCAAGACCGCTTTTCTTCATGGGGATCTGCAGGAAGAAGTCTATGTCACACAACCTCCTGGCTTTGAGGTTGTTAATTCTGAAAATAAGGTATGCCGGCTTAGAAAAGCCCTTTATGGTTTGAAGCAGGCACCCAGGGCATGGTATGCCAAAATTCATGCACACTTACTATCCCTTGGTTTTCAGAATAGTCCCACAGAACCCACTCTTTATGTCCGTGGGAGTGGATCTGATTTTTTAGTGCTGATTTTATATGTGGATGATATGCTTATCACGGGCCCAGATACTCAGCAAATTGCAGCTTTCAAGGCTGATTTGCAGCAGACTTTCGACATGGGACGGCTCCATTATTATTTGGGCATTCAGTTTGCTCATGTTGAGGGGGGTATCATGATGTCTCGGTCCAAGTATATTGGACAGCTCCTTGATCGTTTTCAGTTTGAGGATTGCAAGCCAATCTCTACTCCAGTGGACCCTGGCTTCAAATTCTCAGCTCATGATGGGAGCCCACCATGTGATATCACTCTTTATCAGCAGGCTGTTGGATGCCTTATTTATTTATGTCACACAAGACCTGACTTGCAGTATGCAGTATCTCAGCTCAGCAGATTCATGCACATGCCCAATTCACAGCATTGGCAGGCAGTGAAGAGAGTCTTCAGATATCTCAGAGGCACTCAGGATTTAGCCCTCTTCTATGGTGATCAGGGTTCACTTACCATGCATGCTTACACGGATAGTGACTGGGCAAGATGTTCCGACACCAGAGTCTCAAATACTGGCAATTGTTTTTTGCTTGGCAATTCATGTATTTCTTGGCTCAGCAAGAAGCAACCGACAGTTGCCACGTCTAGTTGTGAGGCTGAGTACAGGGCAGCTTTCACCACAATAGAGTGTGTTTGGCTTCGACAGTTACTTACAGATCTTGGTATTTGCCAGACATCCTCCACTATTGTCTACACTGACAGCCAGAGTGCTGTGGCCATTGCGCGTAACCCAGTGTTTCATGCACGTACCAAGCATATTGAAGTTCACTATCATTATGTTCGGGAGCGGTTGTCACTAGGAGACATAGAGTTGTCCTATCTTCCCACAGAGGACAACATCGCAGATATGTTTACAAAGGCACTTCCTCGTCCCAAGTTCGAAGTCTTCCGACAGGCTTTACACTTGGTTCCCTTTGTTACATGATCTAACATTCCTTGTACATTCATAGGTGGCTATATCCTTTTGGATGAACATGTGCCACCATGACCAGAAACTACCAGCTATTCTGAGACGTTTCCAGAGTACTTCAGCCCATCCCATGGAGGGGGATTTGTAGGCCATCTTCTAGTGGTTCTAGTGATGCCCTATAGGCCATGGTATGTGCCTTGTAGGCATAAGTGTAAGCACTTACAGTGTTAATGCCTTTTTAGGCCACATAGGACACTTAGTCCTATGTGACACCTAGGACACTTAGTCCTAGGTCTAGGTACAAGTACTTTGTACTTGTGTGTTATCTTTTATCCAAGTTTTGACGTGACTACTCAGCAATCGACTCCTTACGTACCTGCACTCTCTCCTTCTTCGCACCGTACCTTCAAATAGTTGGTACGATGATGAGTGTAAGGCCTTACGCCATCAACTCAAATTCGAAACCAAAAACAGTCTTTCGAGCGCACCAGATACGCTACGTGAATACCATAGACTGGTACGGAGGAAGAAACTAGACTTCATTCGTCGAAACGAGGAGGAGCTAAGGACTTCTGGCAGAGATTTCTAGAAGGACGGTCCCCTCCACCACTCACTGACACCCAGATCTGGTTTGATTATGCACGCACACTTTAAGACATCCCAAATCATCCAGTCCCTAGCCTCTCACACATGCCTCATTCCACATCTTGCACCCTCTTAACTAGAGGAGGGGTAAAGGATGCTGTAATGAAACTTCATAATGGCCGAGCGAAGGATCATGAGGGACTATGCACTGAGTTCATTGCATATGGGATTAACCTCCTAGCCCCGATCTTAGCAAAGCTTTTTAATGAAGCGGTTTGTTTGGGATTTCCACACACTTGGACCATTAACACTATCTCACCCATCCACAAGGCAGGGGATCCATGAGCCCGGAGAACTATAGGACCATTATGATTGGACATGTCATGTCCAAGATTTATGCATCAGTACTTGACTCCGAGGTTAGCAGACTTGCAGAGTGTCGAGGACTCAGAGCAACACGACAGGCCGGATTCCGGCGTGATCATAGAACCATGGACCACATTCTGACGCTCAGATGTATCATCGAGGAGGCGAGGTCACGGAATCAGAGGGTTTATTGTTGCTTTAAGGATTTTCGCAAGGCATTTGACATGGTCCCAAGAGCCCGCCTCATACGGCCCCTACAGGACTTGGGTTATGACCAGGAGATCATTTGGGCTGTCATGGCACTTTACAAGAGAGTCTCTGGCAAAGTTCGATCAGGCAGGATCCGGGTGGACAGACGAGATCATGAGTACCATCGGGGTCAAACAAGGGTGTTCTTTGACGCCTACCTTGTTTGGCCTCTACATTGACAAGCTTGAGACAGTGATGCAGACACAAGAGGGTGTAGGTTGCTCTCTTGCGAGCACATTGATCCAGATTTTGCTCTATGCAGATGACGTGGCTCTCTTGTCTTCCTCAGCAGAGGGGCTTCAAAGACACCTAGATGCACTACAGTCCTTTTGTGAGTCTCATGATTTGAAGGTCAACCTGGGTAAAACCAAGGTCATGATCTTCAATACATCTCGAGCCATCATGCATCAGTAGCAGTTCACATTTGCGGGGTCATCTGTTGAGATAGTTTCATCCTACACTTATCTTGGGGTTATCTTCTCCGGACCGAGCTTCACTATGAGACCCGCGATGCAGGCATGCTTGAGTAGAGGGTATGCCTCATTGGCCAGGCTAGAGAGGCAGTGATTCCGCTCACACTTTCAGATCCACACACCAAGGGGTTGCTTTTTGACTCCTTGGCTCGCCCAGCGAGGATGTACGGCAGCCCTTGTTGGGGGCTAGACTTGTCAGATACAGAGTGGGCCCGTGTGGAGCCGCTACAGGTTCTCATGCTATCACGGATGATTCATGGTAAGTCATACGTTCCTCACCAGATCATTCAGGCTGAGTTTGGGTCACCCCCTTTATAGCTAGATGCTGCATTTCAGGTCATCACATATCGGTACCGAGTTAGGGAATATGGGGATTATACCTCAAGGCGTAGCAGGCTACCATGGATAGCTCTATCCTCTTCTATGGCACTTGCAACAGGAGGAGATCACAGCTGCTGGTATGCACGTACAGAGAGATGGTTTGAGCAACTGGGGCTCCACATGGATAGACTACCTCCCTTCCAGTATAGCATGGATGCTCCGTTCTCTCCCCTCTTATTACACGAGGTCAACCAGGTTATCCGTGAGGATCTACTACAGCTACACACTTTTCAGACCTGGTTGGAACCGAGTGAACTCCCAATGAAGCTTAGCTTCTACAGAGATCACTTCTTACATATCACAGCGGAGGGTTTCATTAACCCACCAGGATACACACAGATTCACCTACCCCACTCGATGAGGATCTCTCTTGGGCAGTTCCGGGTCTCTTCACACAGACTTCGCATCGAGAGCGGCAGAGCAAAGCGACTACCTAGGGAGCGGTGCATATGCACACTATGTGACATACAGGAGGTTGAGACAGAGGAGCATTTCATCTTCAGGTGTCCTGTGTACTATGAGATCCGAGGACGTTTCCACTGCCTCTTCAGAGATAGTTATGGGATTTTAGCCCATTTCCTCTCCTACCCAGACCAGCGATGTTTGGCAGGTTTCATTCATGAGGCACTTAGACACCGCGACAGGATACTCCGAGCACGGAGACAGGAGCAGACTTCTTCCTCGGTTGATCCCTCTCAGAGCTCTATCGGATTTTCACAGTCTCATAGACCCATCGGTCTTCCGAAGACTTTCTTTCTTTCTTTCTTTCTATTGTATAAATGGTACACCCACGTCAAAAACAGGGGAGGATGGAGAGTGGAGTGAACAAGAGTGAAGCACAAATCAAGTTGTTGCTATTACACAAAGAGTGAATGACTCACTTAGGGTTATGAACCCTCATGCAAAAACAACCACCCCCACCTGGCCCCAACTAACCCACGGGGGAAAAAACCCCCATCTAGGAACAAAAGTGACCCTTGGATGAGGTCTCCACACTAACCCACAACTAACATCTTACAAATCCCTCCTATAGTGATAGTTGAACATCACAAGGTCATAGATCAGTCACCAGATGGAAGTAATCCTAAAGCTTTGCAGAAAGCCCGAGCCTCTTCTCTAGGGAGAGTCTTGGTTAACAGACATGCAACATTCTGATGTGTAGGACGGTAGATCAAGCTGACCTCTCCTGCAGGCAATCTCTCTTTGGCATAGAGATAATGCATCTCGATGTGTTTTGTGCAATCATGAACACAGGATTCCGTGCCACTGCACTAGCACTTTGACTATTAGTAAGAATAGAAGTTGATGGCTCCAAACTGCCATGAACATCCCCCATCAATTTCCTGAGCCATACACATTCTACCGTAGTATTGAAAGCTGCCCTGTACTTAGCTTCCCATGCTGATGTAGCCATAGTGGATTGTTTCTTGCTCAACGAAGAAATGCATGACCTGCCAATAAAGAAACAATTGCCACTAGTGGAGTGAATGGTGTCATAATCACCAACCCAATCTGAATCCCAAACCACGCAACTCAGCCACCCCCTAACATAGAACACACCAAACCCTGCAGATATCTGAAAGCACGCTTTACAGAATTCCAATGTTGTTCTTTCATATACGAGCTCATTGCAGAGATACGAGGAATCAAATAGCCTGACTGTATGTAATAGTCAAATGGTTCACCTGCATCATGCATGGACAGCCTCAGCCCAAGCTCCATTTGGGTAGAAATGGGCTTGCCGTCCTGAAAAGTGAACCTGGCAGTCCCTGTATATACTTGAACCGTCTGAGAACAATGCCCTCATTTGATTGCATAAACTGAACGCTCAGATAGCAGTGTAATAGCCCCAGATTAAAATGAAGCTTCAAGATCTTTTTAAGAATCTGCAGTTTCTCTTCACGTGTACCTGTGAGCCAGCATATCATCCACATAAAGGATGACCATCAGCAAATATGAATTGATTACTCTGTAGACCCTCGCTGGTCAAATTTGTATGCATGCCAAGCCGATGGGGCTTGTTTGAGCCCATAAGGTGCCTTAAGCAACTTGCATAACTTGTCTTCATGACCAGGCACTTGAAAACCAACAGGAAATGAAAACCTTTGGTTGCTCCATGTAAACTTCCTCCACCGCCTCTCCATTTAAAAACATTGACTTCAGATGCACTCGGAAAATGGCCCAATTGTGATGTGCTTCAATGCTGTGATCATTTGGATTATTTCCTGCAGTGGGAGTAAAAGCCTCATAAAAATCAAGACCTTCTATTTGTGATAGCACTTGGCAAAGTGCCATCGAATCTATATTTGGCCTTGGGGCTTGGTGCCAATATTCTGTTTTAGCAGTTTGTCAACTAAATCCCATGAGTGATCCTCCATAATGGTTCACAATGGACTCCATCCCTGCTCTCCCTCCGTGGCAAGTCTCCACTATGGCTTGCTTGTCACAGACCTTGGCTCCTTCATCTCCTTGTGCTCAGCCATCAATGCATGGACCTAAGAATCTGAAAGCTTGTGGCTTCTTGGGAGCATGATAAAGGGATGTTGTAGAGCCTCAAGTCCTCCACAATCATCAAGCGCTACCTTGAAAAGGCTCTCCATAGACTGCAGCTGGAAAAACTCTGCTTTACTGCTGAGAAAAGACCACTTCTAGAAGATACAATAAAGGGGCAATAGTGCGCCCTATTTATAGGAGGGGTGCCTGCTGGTTGGTCTGCTCAGTCAGGCCGACAGCACCGACTTCAGCCATTGGCTATTTGGTCGGTTTACTTGACCGAGTGGTCGGGGTGGTTAGCTGGCCTGACTGTCCCCAACCAGTCCTGCAGTAGCTAGCAGTCTCCAACAGCCACTAACCAGACTCTGTTTCCAGCCCTTCATCCAGACTACATACCTGGCAACTAAGCCCCCCAACTACCAGCGGGATAGGGAGAGAAGAAGAAGTCTACTAGTACCTCAGGCAGGCACACCCACATAACAGCCCTCACTCCCTATAGAGAATTCTAACACCCCCTCTCAGCTCCTGGATGTCGAACTAAACCCAGGGAGCTAGAATGTTGATGGGGCATCTGCTGTGGTAGAGGCTTCGTGAAGAGGTCCGTCGTATTGTCCTTCGTCAAACAGTAAGCAAGCAAGATGTCACTATCCAAGATCTTCTCATGAACAAAGTGATACTATATCTCTATGTGCAGTGGAGCGATCAGAAAATAGACAATACTCAGATACAACTGAAGAACGGAACTCAGAGAACATAGTGCCTGTCGGTAATATGAAAAACTGAATACAAGAACCTCAAGCCGTCGTGTCTAAAGGACCGTGGCTGAGGTGAATCTGTAGAGAGATAGTAGAAAAGATAGCAGCAGAGGGAGCGTCACGCAGTCCTCCGTGTAGCTCAATGATGACGAGGATGATGGGAGCTGGAGCTGCCCTAGGAAATGGCTGAAACCAGCATGCTCTGAGGAAGGAACCTTCAGGCTATCTGGAATAGCAATATGATGAAGAAAAGGAGCTGATCTAGGGCAGAAGGAGCTGATCTGTAGCAGAGGAGCAGAAGGGGACAGATCTGGAGTAGGATGGGACAGATCTGGAGCAGAAGGAGCTGATCTGGAGAAGAGGAGCTGAAGGGGACAGATCTGGAGAAGGATGGGACAGATCTGGAGCAGAAGGAGCTGATCTGGAGAAGAGGAGCAGAAGGGGTCAGATCTGGAGTAGGATGGGACAAATCTGGAGCAGAAGGAGCTGAGCTGAAGTAGAGGAGCAGATCTGAGCAGAGGAGCAGAAGTTGGGACAGATCTGGAGGAGAGGATGGAGCAGCCAGGAGGCAGGAAGGAGAGGCAGTAGAGGAGGCAGCAGAGGAGAGGTAGATGGAGCAGGCGGGCCTGCAGCAAAAGATGGAGGAGATGAGGAGCAGCTGCAGGTCCTGTCCTGTCACCGGAAGTGTGAGGGCAGAGGCCTTTTATAGGCCAGACCTAGCTGGTCGGCCAGCTGGTCGGTGGGCCTGCCAGCTGGTCGGTTGGGCCTGCCAGCTGGTCGGCCAAGTGGTCGGCCAGATCTGGTCGGCCAGACCAGCTGGACTTTCTGGCCATTTGTTTGGCTGAGAGAGCTGGCCTTTTGGCTGGCCTGTGAGCTATTTGATTGCCCCGTAAATTGGGGATTGCTCAGTTGCTGAATACTATGTGCTTGGTCCGGTCTGATACTGGATTCGGAGCAATAGCTATACAGCTTTGGTTGTCGCACTGGATGACCGTAGGTCCCTTCTGCTGGAACCCTATCTCACCAAGTAACCTCTGCAACCATGCTGCCTCGCATGCAGCACCACAAGCAGCCCGATAATCAGTTGCATTGGAAGACAAGGCCACGGTTGGCTGCTTCTTGCTGCTCTGATCCAAGGGTAAAACTGTATCCTGATGTAGATCTTCTCCCCAACCTTGAAGCCAGACTCTATTCTTCGCTCCCACTCCAGCATCATAACAAAGTCCATAATCCACCGCAAGATCCGCAATCCTGCATCCCAATGTGTCTTCAAAGGTGTCCACAATATTGGGATCAACAGCCCCACTAGAAAATTCAAGTCCAATCTGGTGATGCCTGGTCCTCTTCTTCCTGGATTGAGACCTCCCCTTACGGTCGTCCTTTCTCCTCTTCTGAACCATTTCCTTAACCGGAGGCATAGGAACATCATGTGATGGACTCAGCATGCCAGCTGTGGTAAATAAATGCTGGTCCCTTTGGTATTCTTCCAGCTCCTGCATTCAAGTCTTGACTATCTCCTCCAGATCCCTCTGAATCTGACTATACCCAGACTGAATCTCAGCTGTACCTGGGATCTTTGCTTTTCCCTTGTCCATGGAGAGAGAGATCTTTTCTTTCCTTTTCTTTTCTTTACTGAGGGGCAACAAGGTTGGAGCAATCGGCATCCCCACCAAGAAAACCAGTGGTTTATCGGGGTCAACTCTCTTTGACCGTGGTTAAGAACCTTGACCGAGGTCAAAGTACTTAACCCTAATCAAATCTCTCTGATCGTAGTCAGCACAAATGCTCTGGTTGACCCTCCCTCCTTGGTCGACTCCTTGACCGAAGTCAAACCCCATTGACTAATGTTTTGACCAAATGAGAGAACTCTTTGACCATAGCCAAATGAAGGAAAAACTCTTGATTATTGTCAAATACAAGGTCAGCTTTATTATTTACTTAGGATATTTACAGCTTGGTAACACATCCAACCTATAAACTCTAGCAACATGCCTTGGCTAAGCCCCCAACTACCAGCAGAATTCTAGGGAGAGAAGAAGAGAAGTCTACTATTGTCCTCAGGCTGGCACACGCACATAATAGCCCTCACTCTCTATAGTGATACAGACGGGAGATGGCCAGAATTCCAACAACCACATCCCTAGTGAAAGGCCTCCCATAAAAAAGACAAACAGATACTAGTCTATGTACAAAAATCAGATAGACAACATCTATGGAAGAGTCCTCAAACAAAAAAGCAGCAAATGGGCAGCCAAATCACCATCCCAAGTAGGTGATGGTGGACTGTCTGATCACCATAAGACCTATGCCAGAAGGGGTAAAGGTAGGAACAATGCACTATACTGCTCCTTCATGGACGCCAAAAATGCCTTGGCCTTTGGCGGTAGGGAACAAGGGCTAGTATACAGCATGGATAGAATGGACTGAATTTGACCTGACATGGACAAGGGCATTCACAAGAGAAATCAACCCCATGCCGATCTATGTGAGACAAAGATATCTATTTTCATAACTCAAGATGAAGCCGGCAAGTGGAAACGCACCCAAGACAAGAGACAGTCTCTTAGACATGCCAGGGAGGAGCACCCATGACTACTCACCTATAAGTTGGTAGCTTCTCTCTCAGCCATGATTTTCTAGCAAAGCGAACATTTGAAGAATTCATGTTTGATGCGAGTTAATAATGTGCTCAAAAGTAAGGGCTCTCGAGAGCATAGTTGTCGTCAAGATACTCCTTTCTGGTTTTTTTCTTTCCTCTCTAAAGTATGTATATAGATGTGATGGTCTGTCTATAGAGACCAAGTCGGCTTGAGAAGCTAGTGTCTTAACGCAGTCGGAATGGCGGTCAAAGGACAGCGATTTCTTTGAGTAAACGTTTCACGATCCCGTTGGGCACTAAGCGATCCAAAAGGATTGAAGCAGGAGATGATGCAAACAGGGGATCTGGGCAAAGAAATAGGTGTACCTGCCCAGCCCGAAGAGGCTCATGGCGCGTAGAGCGGCCGTGTCGGTAAGCTTGATAGGCCAAACTCCGCACTGGAAACGAACTCGACTTGATTTTCCCTCAATTGGAGAGGGGAAGAGGACGGTTCTTGCTCTTCAAGCCCGGAAGTGTTCACGGGTAGATTGCACACATCCAATGATTATGTCTTACAAAATTCTAGCCCTTTAAATACAACAAGACTGCGCACGTGTAGTTCTTCACATAATAGCGTTGCTTATATAGTACTTTATGTGATCAAAAGGAGATAAGTCGAAGGAGCATTTTGCTTTGAGATGATGCCCTCTACACATTGACATCCCATGTTGCTATCATTGTCTCTTTTGAGGATACTGGGTGGGACAAGAAAGTGGAGGAGACGGCTCAAAGATGCCTCATGACTTTCATTCATGAGGCCGCCCGACACATTCACACAGACGATTCAGCATTTTTTTCCTTTGCAAGCCGGCCATGGAGGAAGAAATGAACCTGACGGATCGCCATCGTGTGTTGTGGTCTACACCACGCGTGATTGGTGTAATTGTCGGGGCAAAACGTCTGGATGAAGTGGCATGAGTGCGAAACCCAATGAGCACACTTGGTGGGAAGTTTTGTTAGTCGACCATGGAGTGTTTGGCCTCTAGGTGTCAAACACAAATTTTTTTTGTCATTGTCCATGGTTCTCCCTCCTATTGGGCCACTTAAAATGGTCGCCCTTCACCTTACCTTTTCGGAGCATGATCATCGAGTGGTGTGAACCCAGCCTCAGGTGAGTTTCACACTCATCTCAATGCGAATCGATGTGATGCTATCTCCGCCAATGAGAAATCCCGCTTGTAAAAAAAATCCTTTCAAATGCATCTACCCTCGTTATAAATGAGCTGGGAAGTGAATCGCGTCCAGACGTCCAAACGAGAATCTAAAGTATGGCAACATCAATATCTTCACCCAAGAGAGTGTCCGCTCAAATCTTCACCCAAGAGAGTGTCCGCTCAAATCAAACTAAACATTGCTAGCATTAGCTGACAGTGGAATTCGATTCTCGGCCCTGACAACTACCATCTTGAACTCTCTCATAAAGGAGCATATCTTCATAGTTAAAATATTATTGCTTGTCCAATTGTTGTGAAAAGCAACACAAACGGACTACTGTAACAAATGCTTAATCTTGTCGACAGCCATCACAAATGCTCAATCTGACAGACAACCATCACAAATGCTCAATCTAACAGATAGCCATCACAAATGCTCAATCTAACGGTCAACCATCACAAATGCTCAATCTGGCAAATAGGCAATCGCGAGGATCTCATGTTTGATGAGTGAGTGTGAAACTAGCTAAGCCTCGTGCCTATTAAAATGCTAGTCTTTAGAAATGATATGATCAAGTAAGCTTAATTCATGAATATGTCCCCCTAGCAAACTTTTGGGGGGAAATGTAAATAATCAATGCCTCACCCTCCCACGGATTAGATATTAACCTAAGCTTAAGCTACCAAAATGCGAATTACTAGGCCATAGAAGCATCTATTATTGAGTTGCACCACACCCTAAAGTTAATGTCGATGCTTCTAGAGGTATATCAAAAGCTCATGAAATTCGCCTCAATTTCTAGCTTTCCAACACCTTCTCTTCCACAACTCTGCCACTTCTCCCTCTTGCTCGCTCCGCTAGCCACTTTTTGTTAGCTTGTTTAACTGTGTCTTAGGTGGAGTACAAGAAGGAACTCCCGAGAGGGGAGCGACAGAATTCTGCTAGGAGCAATAGTGCTAGTTCCATGTCAAGAGGTCTAAGTAGGATTAAGAAGTCAGGAGCTCACGTGTTAGAGAAGAAGCCGAGGTCACCAATATGTATGAGCAAATCACCTGCTCCAAAGAGATACTTGGCTTTAAGTTGTGGATGCAATGCTTCAAACAAGAAAAAAATCCAAAAAGATGAACAAAAGAGACAGCCATATAATGTTATGGTATCATTGTAGAATGTGCTTGCAATTTCAAGGTGTAAACAATTTTGTTATGTGCACTGATGGTAAAGGTTATATAGTTTTTGCTCTTTCTTTTATCATCAATGGTGGCAAAAAATTATTAGGAAAGACAAAAAGAATGAGCTACCCTGAGACAACGACCGCGTTGGGTTCATCGCTACTACTGGCTGGACAACAACGTCACGTTGATGGGTGAGGAGTTAGGACAAAGATGGAGAAGGGGTTGAGCAAAGGGAGAGAAGGGGGGCTAAGCAAAGAAAGAGAGGGGGAGGGATTGGCAACAAAAGCTGCCCTTCCACTCAACTTGTGCTCCTCCTAACTCCTTAGCTCAGCTTTAGAACATAAGTAGGTCCACATGCATGCAAATTGCTTCCTCCTACTCCATCTCTATTTGACCTTTCGTTTTGTCTGCTTGTTGTGAATTATGTCACACCCCTTTTTCAGACTTTCTATATCTTCTTGTTAACCAAGGCATGACCTCGAGGGGGGGGGACTAATTAATTTGATTTTCTATTAAAAGTTGAGAAGGGGAACAGATGTCTCTGTGCTTCTAGATGACTTACGTGATCCTCCCCTTACAATCTTGCATGATTTTTGCACAAATCCTTTCAGCTTGTGCCTTGTAGAATTAATAGAAAACCACGAAACTATGAAACTTCAAATTTCTAAGTTTATCAAATAGATATGCTTTTTGGCCTCCCCTTTGGTGTGTGGCTTTGATTGTTTGCCCCATCAAGTGGGAGTTAAGTGCATTGGCAGTGCGCATTCAAGACTTAGGGCCCCTCATTTTAATTGGCATTCCATCTCTCTCTCCATTCTACCTCCTTTGTTTTACATGGGTAGGCCGCTTGACACATTCACGCGGACGCCTCAGGGGCAACAACCCAATGGTAGAGCCCCTACCTACTTGGACAATGGTGCATTTTTTTTCTGTGCAAGCCGGCCATGGGGGAAGAAATGAACCTGACGGATTGCCTTCGCATGTTGTGGTCCACACCATCCAGCACCCATGTCTTATATTGTAGGCTGCCATTGAATGTCACCAACACGTGATTGGTGTAATTGTCGGGGCAAAGCATCTAGATGAAGTGGCATGAGTGCGAAACTCAATGACCACACTTGGTGGGAAGTTTTGTTAGTCGAACATGGAGTGCTTGGCCTCTACGTGTTAGACACAATTTTTTTTGTCATTGTCCATGGTCCTCCCTCCTATTGGGCCACTTAAAATGGTTGCCCTTCATCTTACGTTTTTTGGAGGATGATCGCCGAGTGGTGTGAACCCAGCCTCAGGCGAGTTTCACACTCATCCAAATGCGGATCGCTGTGACGCTGTCTCCGCCAATGAGAAATCCTGCCTATAAAAAAAGATTCCTTTTAGATGCATCCACCCCCATCATGCTCCAATAAATGAGCTGGGAGGTGAATCATGTCCAAGCGAGAATCGAAAGTCTGGCAGCATCAACATCTTCACCCAAGAGAGTGTCCGCTCAATCGAACTAAACATCGCTAGCATTAGCTGACAATGGGATTCAAACCTGGGCCTTTACAACTTACATCTTGCACTATCTCATAAAGGAGCATATCTTCATAGTTAAAATATTATTGCGTGTCCGATTGTTGTGAAAAGCAACACGGACGGACTACTATAACAAATGCTCAATCTTGTGGACGGCCATCACAAATGCTCAATCTGACAGACGGCCATCACAAATGCTCAATCTAACAGTCAACCACCATCACAAGTGCTCAATCTTGTGGATAGCGATTTCTTTGAGTAAACGTTTCACGATCCCGTTGGGCACTAAGCGATCCAAAAGGATTGAAGCAGGAGATGATGCAAACAGGGGATCTGGGCAAAGAAATAGGTGTACCTGCCCAGCCCGAAGAGGCTCATGGCGCGTAGAGCGGCCGTGTCGGTAAACTTGATAGGCCAAACTCCGCACTGGAAACGAACTCGACTTGATTTTCCCTCAATTGGAGAGGGGAAGAGGACGGTTCTTGCTCTTCAAGCCCGGAAGTGTTCACGGGTAGATTGCACACATCCAATGATTATGTCTTACAAAATTCTAGCCCTTTAAATACAACAAGACTGCGCACGTGTAGTTCTTCACATAATAGCGTTGCTTATATAGTACTTTATGTGATCAAAAGGAGATAAGTCGAAGGAGCATTTTGCTTTGAGATGATGCCCTCTACACATTGACATCCCATGTTGCTATCATTGTCTCTTTTGAGGATACTGGGTGGGACAAGAAAGTGGAGGAGACGGCTCAATGATGCCTCATGACTTTCATTCATGAGGCCGCCCGACACATTCACACAGACGATTCAGCATTTTTTTCCTTTGCAAGCCGGCCATGGAGGAAGAAATGAACCTGACGGATCGCCATCGTGTGTTGTGGTCTACACCACGCGTGATTGGTGTAATTGTCGGGGCAAAACGTCTGGATGAAGTGGCATGAGTGCGAAACCCAATGAGCACATTTGGTGGGAAGTTTTGTTAGTCGACCATGGAGTGTTTGGCCTCTAGGTGTCAAACACAAATTTTTTTTGTCATTGTCCATGGTTCTCCCTCCTATTGGGCCACTTAAAATGGTCGCCCTTCACCGTACCTTTTCGGAGCATGATCATCGAGTGGTGTGAACCCAGCCTCAGGTGAGTTTCACACTCATCTCAATGCGAATCGATGTGATGCTATCTCCGCCAATGAGAAATCCCGCTTGTAAAAAAAATCCTTTCAAATGCATCTACCCTCGTTATAAATGAGCTGGGAAGTGAATCGCGTCCAGACGTCCAAATGAGAATCTAAAGTATGGCAACATCAACATCTTCACCCAAGAGAGTGTCCGCTCAAATCTTCACCCAAGAGAGTGTCCGCTCAAATCAAACTAAACATTGCTAGCATTAGCTGACAGTGGAATTCGAACCTCGGCCCTGACAACTACCATCTTGAACTATCTCATAAAGGAGCATATCTTCATAGTTAAAATATTATTGCTTGTCCAATTGTTGTGAAAAGCAACACAAACGGACTACTGTAACAAATGCTTAATCTTGTCGACAGCCATCACAAATGCTCAATCTGACAGACAACCATCACAAATGCTCAATCTAACAGATAGCCATCACAAATGCTCAATCTAACGGTCAACCATCACAAATGCTCAATCTGGCAAATAGGCAATCGCGAGGATCTCATGTTTGATGAGTGAGTGTGAAACTAGCTAAGCCTCGTGCCTATTAAAATGCTAGTCTTTAGAAATGATATGATCAAGTAAGCTTAATTCATGAATATGTCCCCCTAGCAAACTTTTGGGGGGAAATGTAAATAATCAATGCCTCACCCTCCCACGGATTAGATATTAACCTAAGCTTAAGCTACCAAAATGCGAATTACTAGGCCATAGAAGCATCTATTATTGAGTTGCGCCACACCCTAAAGTTAATGTCGATGCTTCTAGAGGCATATCAAAAGCTCATGAAATTCGCCTCAATTTCTAGCTTTCCAACCCCTTCTCTTCCACAAATCTTCCACTTCTCCCTCTTGCTTACTCTCCTAGCCTCTTTTTGTTAGCTTGTTTAGCTGTGTCTTAGGTGGAGTATAAGAAGGAACTCCCGGGAGGGGAGCGACATAATTCTACTAGGAGCAATAGTGCTAGTTCCATGTTAGGAGGCCTAAGTAGGATTAAGAAGTGAGGAGGTCATTTGTCAGAGAAGAAGACGGGGTTACCAATATGTATGAGCAAATCGCCCGCTGCTGCAAAGAAATACTTGGCTTTAAGTTGTGGATGGAATGCTTCAAACAAGGAAAAAATCCAAAAAGATGAACAAAAGAGACGTCCATATAAATTTATGGTATCGTTATAGAATGTGCTTGCAATTTCAAGGTGTAAATAATTTTGTTGTGTGCACTCATGGTAAAGCTTATATAGTTTTTGCTCTTTCTTTTGTCATCAATGGTGGCAGAAATTTCTTAGGAAAGAAAAAAAGAATGAACTACCCTGAGACGACGGCCATGTAATACTATGATATTGAGCTGAATGAAGATCTATTCTTGTTTGTGCAGACAAGTATTAATTGCCTGGCCGCGTTGGTTTCATTGTTGTTGGCTAAACAATAGCGTCACGTTGATGGGTGAGGAATTAGGACAAAGGTGGAGACGGGGTCGAGTAGAGGGAGAGAAGGGGGGCTAAGCGAAGTAAGAGAGGGGGAGGGAAAAAAGCACTGGTGAGAGGGGGTTGAGTAGAGGGAAGGGAGCTGAGCGATGCAAGACAAGGAGACGACAAAGAGCAATGGCGAGACGGTGGGAGGGGGCATTGAGCGGAGGGAGAGAGGGTGAGGAAGAGAGGGAAGGATAAGTGACATAAGAGAAAGGGAGAGAAAGGGAGGATAGAGCGAAAGGGGGAGGAGGAGAGCAAACCCGAGGAGGGAGAAGACAGAGGCAAGGGGGAGGACACTATCTTAGATTAATTGGGCTCTGAGCTTAGGTTAATAAAGTTAATGTGTGTGCCTTAGAGAAGTAATTCATAGAATTTTGAAAGTTAAGCCATTATGTCCCCTTAGTAATGTTTTACAAAGAGAAGGAAACCCTCCTACTGAATGATGAGTTCTTTGGTAGAAATTTAGTCGTTGAAATAATTTAGGAACAAAAAAATTCTCTAAGGAAGTATTTAGAGTTATTCTAGTTGGGCAAAAGTGTGTACATTGTGACGCCAAAATTTGATATTTTTTATTTGGCATTGTTATTGTTTTCTTCTATGTTTGATAAGAGTTTGAGTATCAAGTGATAGCCTAGCAGCTCTCATTTATTTCTATTTTCTAAGATATTGTATGGGATTAAGAGGATGAGTGGAATGGATCATTGTAAATACCATAGGTATGAATTATAAATACCTTGGTATGGGGTGAGAGTTATTTGTGTATGGGATATTATGGGGTTTTTAGAAAATAGGAAGAGTGAGTCATATAAAGAGGTGGGCTCATGTCCATGTGTTCCAATAATATAAGAGAGGCCACATGCCAAGCATGTGGAAGGCATGTAGAGGAGTGTGGAGTCAAGAGGAATCCTTCCAGAATTCCCATGTGGAATAAGGAGGATGTGGACATATGGAAAAGAGAGGGTCCCTATGGGCTCCATGTGGGGAGACTCTTGACTTTCTCAATATTTTAAAAGTTTTGAGCATCTTTTGATGGGACACATGGCAAGAGCAGCAAAAAAGGACATGGATGGTGACATACAAGCTTATGTGATTGATGGGGAAAGGAATCTACAGGTAGCAATTGTAAATGGGTGAAGGAGGGTGACAAAATCTCTATAAAAGGAGCCCTCCTCTCCCTTGTTCACCATCTCTTCCACCATTAGGCCTCATGTTGCTGTAGCTCTAGTCTCCTCAAGCCTCTTCCATGAACCTTCTCTCCCTCTTGTAGATACTCTCTTATGTAGACTCTTGAGTCCATCTCTCTCTAGTTTATTCTCTCTCTATGAGTAGTCTTGGAGCTTCTGCTCCCTCTTGTACGTATGAAACCTCTTCTTCTTCCTTGTGTTTATAGTATTTTGAGTTGCATTGGAGTGGAGTCTCACTCTATTGGTAATGAAGGTCACTTTAGGTTCTCTCTCTTGAGTGTCTCTTCCCTTTTTCCATTGTTTTCTCTTCCAAAGTGCTCGAAAGTTTGGCCTTTTGAGATGCACAGGAGGATGCTTTAGTTTTTAGTGTGCAGGATGGTGGCAAATTGCTCAGGTCCATAGAGGACATCTTACTTGAGTCTGCTTTTCAGCCTATCAGGGTTGTAGGTCTTTTGGTGTAGGGATCAGATTTAGAGTGGTTCCTAGACCCAGACCCCTATCTCCACCGGGTCTTGGAGGCTTTGGCTCTATGGGGGACCTCCCATCAGGTATTTGCAGTGGGACCCCGGAGAGTGGGAGTGGATTGACGCAAGGCATTGAGAGAAGAGCATCCCCTTCTTTTGTTACACGATCAGTAATGCCAAGAGATTTCAGCTCAGTAGTAGAGGTTGGAGACCTTCTAGAGTTCCTCATTGGGAGACATTTGATATCACTGCGGATCTGCAGAGGTGCTTCTGGAGGAGACTCTGGAAATCCCACAGGAATAGAAAGATCACTATCTTCTTTTAGCTCTCTATCCATGGTGGGA
This sequence comes from Dipteris shenzhenensis, assembly GCF_047967505.1. Taxonomy (NCBI): domain Eukaryota; kingdom Viridiplantae; phylum Streptophyta; class Polypodiopsida; order Gleicheniales; family Dipteridaceae; genus Dipteris; species Dipteris shenzhenensis. Next base: position 41,063,756 of record NC_141619.1, read on the forward strand.
TTGCAGTGAACCTTTGGAGATCCAAGTTTGGAGCTGACCCTACTTGCCCTCATTGCCTCTCTGCTTCAAAGACTATTCAGTATTGCTTATGGGATTGCAGACAGGCGAGGATGATTTGGATGGGGGTAGCCAGGATTTTTAGTCACTTTGCCCACTCCCCATTCTTTATGACATGTGGCTCAGTGGCTTGGCTTTCTCTTATAGGGCCTCAGGTATTCTATGAGAGATTTGACTCCTCTCAGGCCATTTCGGTTCGACGTCATCAGATTGAGTCCTGTTCATTGGATGTGGTACCACCCCTTCCTTTTACAGCTGTACATGCCTTTGTGGATACTTCTTGGAGGGTTCTAGCGAGCATAGCATCTTGGCATATCTGGAGAGCCAGATGCACAAAGGCTTTGGAGGGTACTCAGGTTCATCCCTCGCACACATTGGCTAGTATCTGGGCAGACATCTGGGCAGACACCGTACATACTTTAATGGCCGTATGGATGAGTATGCAGGGAGACTCCCGTGCAGCCTTAGCTAGGAGGGCTTCTTTCTTCAGGGAATGGAAGGATTCTCCTTTCTTCTCTGAGACTACTACAGGGTTGAGGTGGCACTTTCAACCTCAGCCTTAGTTGTTTTCCACCTCACTCTGAGGGGGTTTTATTTATCCTCATGATTTCATGATGTATTCTGCTTTGAGCTTGCTCTCGTGGGTTTTTTCTCTTACTTAATAGAAGTCTCTTTCTTGAAAAAAAAAAAGTGCTCGAAAGTGTTGTCTATTCGGCCACTCATTGCGCATACATGGTTTATCTATTTCCCAAGTCACAAAGGTTTATCTATTTCCCAAGTCACAAAGGGAACTCTTCCTTCCCTCCTACGCGACCTCTATGGGACTTGGATCGTTGATGAAGTCTAATCATGGAGATAGTATTCTCCCAAGTCAGCACCAGTAGAAGGAGTAGGTGTTTTTCATGATAGTCTGACCCCCTGCCAATATTTTGCTCATAACTTTTCACTTGGTGGTCCGATTTGGACGAAACTTATATCAGCGTGAAGCTCTCTTCAAGGAGCATCATGCTTGTCTTCAGTTATTGTATTAGATGTCAAACCAAAAATCTATGACTCTTTGTGTGTGATTGTTTTTTTCCAGACAGTTTTTACCCCCGTCCAGTAAACTACCCATATCTTTCCAACCGCTTCTCTGTTTCTTATGAAACTTATATCAGAGTGAAGCCCATTTCAAGGCGCATCTCAATATGTGATTGAGTATTTTATATCATGTCTTTCCTGAAAGTTATGGGTCTCTGTGTCTTATGACAATTTGGAGAGTGTTTTGAGCTAAGTGTAAAGGTGTCTATATGAAGGAGTTACAATGTTTCCTCAGAACCTACCCATCCGACCCAATCAGCCCCTTCAAACTCCTCGATATATATCAGTTCATGTCATGTTGAGCCGCAAGATCTTCTTTCAACAACATATCGCTCTTCTCTTTGGCACAGACCATCTTGTTGAGATTATGGCCTCCGCTGATCCTTTCCTTCTCCCTATGCTTGAGTACAACATCACTTGGGATGTTACCATCTTCATTCTCATCTAAGGGAGGAAAGTATGGTGTGGTCTCTTGGTATAAAAGCTTCTTTTTAATGTCCCTTTCCCAGTGATAACTATCTCTATCACTCAGTTCGAAAGTAGCAGGAAGTGAAGAGGTGCGTGAAGTTTATTACCCTTAACTTCATGTCACATCTTTTTGGTGGAAACGCCGGGTACATTTGGTATTGGATTCATCCCACCTTACTAAATAGTATCGAGTGTACTTGATTGCATGTTATGCCTAGTATAGGCATGTGTTTTCTGATGTCATAAAGAAGATGCCTGGAAGAACTTTGTTAGAAGAGATTGTAGCCTGTATAAGAGAACCAGAAGATTGTGAATGTGATGCTCAAGCTATTCACACAGTCATCATGATCATATCCTTTATGTTTGCACTCTTGAATATGTTGGTGAATTGACAATGTCGGCAGCATGCACAATGATAGATTGAGGATTGTTTCATGCACTAGCAGCTTGGTGTGAAGAAGAGTTGAGTCTTTGGGTAGTTTTTTACTACAATCGTGGAGTCGTGATTCTCAATGCTTTCAACTTCTTTTGCTATGCAAATGATGAAGAGTACTATGTGCACTTCCAATTGTGAGAAGGGTGATTCTTAAATGCATGTATACACAATGTTTTCAAGGTGCTGGTTGGTCACTTATTTTTGAAGATTTTATTAAGGATCACATTGTGGAGGGTTTTCAACAAGTGGTTATGCATAATAAGTTGGTCTTGGTATACAAAGGCTCTATGGGATCTTGTTTGGGATATTATTTAGATCTTGGTGTTTCCCTTTTTTATTTCATCATGGTGAAGTTTCCAGTGTTTCGAGGGACCCAAGGGCAAGACCCGAAGTCCTATCTTTGGGATTTTGTTAGAGGATGCCGGCTTTTTGGATGGTCCATGAAGGATCGGGCGGAGATTTTACCTGATTTTCTTGAAGGTGTAGCCTTGAGTTGGCATGAGGCCTTGCTGGACTCTACCAATGAGGACTGGGACCAAGTGGTGGCTGCAATGAAGCATAGATTTGGGGCAGTGGAGTCGCCAAATGCTTTGATGCTGCAGTTGGACCGGTTCTATCAAGGAGAGGGTGAGATGGTCTCTGCGTTGGTAATCCGATATGAAACTTTATGGACAAAGTATGAAAGGGAAACTTTGCGAGCTGTGGCATCTGCATCATCGGCCCCTCAAAGTCTCGTAGGGATGGAGCACTTAAAGATGAGCAAATTTGTTATGGCTTTGGAGCCTCGTCTTTGCTCAAAAGTAATCAACATACATGGAGACACTTTGCATTGTGACCAAGAAAGAAGCTTCTCTAAAGATCGAATCCTCTTTTGTGTCTTCAATAGCTTCAACTTCTAAGGTGGAGGTAATGGGCACTCCTCAGGTACCAAAGTCCTCTGAGTTAGATCATAATATCTCCCAATTGATGGCAGAGTTTGCTGATTTGAAATCGCATTTGGTTAATGCACGACAACCTAGAGCACCAAAGAGTGAGGATAGGTCTCGAGATAAGAGTGGGGTCACTTGCTATGAATGTAATGAAAAAGGTCACTATCACCTTGAGTGTCCTAGATTGAGAAAGAAAGAAGAAAAACAAATATCCTTGTTAGAAGCTTCTTCAGGGGATGAGGATGTTGAGATATCGAGCTCTACTCGTGATATGCCAGGGTGACCTTTGTGCATTTATGTCACCGACTTGTTAGCTGCAGATGCAGTTGGTACACCGCCCATGAATAATAGCTAGATGACAGCTATCTTTATGTACTCTAGTTAGTGGCTCACTTTTTGCAGTGACATAATATTTTGTAGTGTTCTATAATGGCGTCTGATGCTCTTTCACAGATTGTCACTGAAAAGATTGACAAGAACAACTTCCAAGCATGGAAGTTTAGAATGACGAATTTCCTTAAGGGAAAAGGCTATTGGGAGTTCATTACTGGAGCTGAACAAGAACCAGTTATTCCTAATGTTCCCAATCAACAGGAGTTACAGGCATTTAAAGGCTGGCATGAGAGAGCCAGAAAAGTTATGTACTGGCTATCTATCAGTATTTCAGATTCTATGATTGTGCATATTTAGGATGCAAGCATGTCGAAGGAGTCATGGGATACTTTGACAAAATTGTATAGCACACATATGCAAGCCAGGGAAATGCAGTTCAAGCAGGAGTTGCATAATGTGCAGAGAGAAAATATGAGCATCAATGACTACCACATGAAGGTGAAGAAGATTGCAAATGCACTTGCTTCTATTGGGTTGCTAGTGGAAGATGATGATTTAGTTTCTGTGACCTTGAATGGTCTAGGAAAGGATTATACACAATTCTAGACATCCATTGTTGTCCATGAGAATTTTCCTGATTTTGAGGAGTTGATTGCTCTTCTAATTTCTGAAGAGCAGAGAAATGGTGGTGCATCTTCTTCAGGAGAAACTTCAAAAGAAGCTGTCTTCTACTCAAATGTTGGAAGAGGTAGAGGCAAAGGTAGAGCAGGCCGATTTGGAGGCTGTGGCAGAAATTAGAATATGCAGCAAATTCAAGAAAACCAGTCCTATGGAGGAGGACGTGGTAATTTTAGAGGTAGGGGGAGCCAAAGAGGTCGTGGTGGATGGCAGAGAGGCCAAAATGCAAACAACAATGTTGAATGCTACTACTATGGTAAAATGGGTCATATGGTTAAAGACTGCTGTAAAAAGCAAAATGACATCATGACTGAAAAATTGCAGCAAGGCAATTATGCATCCTCTAGTAGATAGCGCGATGACAGAAATGAGCATCTGTTTATGGTGCAGCACATGACCAATTCTGCAGAAGAAAGTAATGATGTGTGGTATGTTGACTCAGGTGCATCAAACCACATGACAGGTCATGCAAAATGGATGTAGGATGCAAGGAAAATGGAAAGCTTAGGATTTGTGGAGATTGGTGATGATACTGCACATCCTATTGTGCAGATTGGTAAAATTCCTTTGTCTATGCAGGATGGAAAAAAGAAATACCTGTCTGATGTATTTCATGTCCCAAATATCACCAAGAATCTGGTTTCTATTGGTCAAATGGTTGAGTAGGGCTTGCAAGTTAGATTTTAATCCTCATGGATGCTTTGTTGAGGATATGAAAAATAAAGGTCACTTGATAGCAAAAGGGAAGAAGAAGGGCAGGATGTTTACGTTGGATGCGGACATGCCTGAATTGAGTGCAGCAATGTTTGCACATCGGACCGGTGTAGTTGCAGATATTGATATCTAGCATAAATACATTGGTCATGTTAATGTACAATGACTTAAATGAATGTAGGCCCAAAATATTATTGAAGGATTGCCTAAGTTCAAGGTTGCAGAAATGCATAAGGTATGTGAAGCTTGTCAATTTGGAAAACAAGCAAGGAAACCATTTCCTAAACATGTTCAAGAGAGTAAGAGGCCATAAGAATTAATCCACTCTGATGTGTGGAGTACTAGAGCTTCATCTATTGGAGGGTATCATTATTTTGTCACTTTTATTGATGAATACAGCAGAAAAGTTTGGGTGTATTTTATGAAAAAGAAAAGTGAAGTGTTTGGGCATTTCAAAGCTTTTAAAGTTATGGTTGAAAAAGAAACAGGCCTGTAAATAAAATGCCTGAGGTCAGATGGAGGGGGAGAGTACCTCTCAAATGAGTTTGCAAGTTTCCTGCAGGAGCATGGCATAAAGCAGCAATATTCATGCAGTCATATCCCATAGCAAAATGGACTTGCAGAAAGGAAAAACAGGCATATTGGAGAGGTATCTCATGCCATGCTCAACGAAAAAGAGCTGCCAAATTATTATTGGGCTAAAGCAGTTGCTACAAAAGTCTACATAATGAATAGGACTCCCACTGCAGCAATACATGGCATGACGCCAGAGGAGAGGTATACTGGTAGGAAACCAGATACTTCTCATTTGAAAGTTTGTGGTTGCATTGCCTATGTTCATGTGCCAGATGAGTTGAGATCCAAGTTGGATCCAAAGGCTAAGAAGTGCATCTTTATTGGTTATTCTCTATAGTAGAAAGGGTATAGATGCTATAACCCTTCTACTCATAAATTTACAATGAGTAGAGATGTTGTTTTTGATGAGTTGAGCAGCTGGTATAAACCAATAAATGTGATTGATGATGTAGATGCACAAAATGGTAATGCTGCACAGAATTCATGATAGTAATCACAAAATATTAGTGGACCTGTAGTGTCCTCTAGCAGTGGTTCACATACTTCGCCATGGATAGGCAGATTGAGATCAGGAGGATCTCTTCAAAGCAATGCAGATAGTGGTATGCAAGTATCACGAAAAGGAAAAGAGAAAGTAGATCAGCCCATGGTTGATGTGAATGCAGGTCACTCTTATGTGGATGGTGAATCCAGTGGCTCAGAATAGAGCCTTGATGATGAGTTGGGTATTCCTTTTATTGTTACACCTGGAGTAAGGAAAACAAGGGATGTTTTGAGAGCACCTGGTAGAGAGCCTATTTTGCACAGGTCTAGTAGAGCTAGGTATCCCATGGATAGGCTGAAATATGATGGATTTATAGCCATTCACTATGCCTATATGGTCAAAGTGATACATGAACTAGAACCCACTTCTTTTGAGCAAGCCATGGGAAAAGAAAAATGGGAGAAAGCCATGGATAAAGAAATGGATGCCTTGGAAGCAAATGCTACATGGGAATTGGTGCCTTTGCCTAAAGATGAATGCAATTGGCTGCAAGTGGGTTTATAAGGTGAAGCACAATGCAGATGGTTCTGTGAATAAATACAAGGCAAGATTAGTTGTCAAGGGGTATGCACAGACATATGGCATTGATTATGAAGAAACATTGAGTCTGGTTGCAAGGATGGCAACCGTAAGAGTAGTCATTGCTATGGTTGCATCAAAGGGATGGTCTTTATCTTAGATGGATGTAAAGAATGCTTTCTTGCATGGTGATTTGCAAGAAGAGGTCTATATGGAGCAGCCACCAGGTTATGTTCATGCTGTTCATCCTGAGTTTGTTTGCAGGTTGAAGAAAGCCTTGTATGGCTTGAAGCAAGCACCTAGAGCATGGTCTGACAAGATAGGACAATATATTGTCACTATTGGCTTTTAGATTTCCAAGGCAAATTTCTCACTTTATGTGAGAAAAACAGAGAAAGGCATTATGCTGCTTGTCATTTATGTTGATAATTTGATCATCATAGGTGATAGTGATGAAGATATCCTTCATGTGAAAATGCTATTGAAGCAAAAATTTGAGATGAAGGATTTGGGAGAGTTGCGTTACTTCTTGGGCATTGAGGTGATTAGATCCACAAGTGGGATATGTCTCGTGTAGAGGCAGTATGGATTGGACATTTTGTCCAACTATGGGATGACAGGCTATAAGCCTATTTTGATTCCTTTGGAGCGAAATGTGAAGTTGAGCGCAGATGCAGGTGAGCTTCTAGAAGACCCTACTAGGAAGTTTGATTTATATGACTATTACTAGGCCAGATTTGAGCTATGCTATTGGGTTGGTAAGTCAGTTTATGCAGGCTCCAAGAAAACTGCATTTGGATGTGGCTAGACACATACTGAGGCATGTGAAGTCCACATTGCAGTATGGACTATTTTATGAGACTGGGGTTCAGATACAATTGCATGGATACACTGATGCTGATTGGGCTGGTAGTATTTTTGATAGACGATCTACAAGTGGATATATGTTCTCTTTTGGGAGTGCTATAGTCACTTGGAATAGCAAGAAACAACCTACAGTTGCCTTGTCGACGAGCACAGAGGATGAGTACAGGGGTGCATCAATGGCTGCATGTGAGGTAGCTTGGTTGCATAAGCTACTTTATGATATGCATCAGTCTATAGAAGGGCCAGTTGTCATTTATTATGACAACATGAGTAGTATACACTTGGCAAATAACCCAGTCTATCATGCTAGAACAAAGCACATTGAGGTGCATTATCACTAGGTGTGGGAGTACCTAGTCGGGAGCACATTGAGGTGCATTATCACTAGGTGCGGGAGCACCTAGAATAAAGCACATTGAGGTGCATTATCACTAGGTGCCTTGTCGAGCACAGAGGATGAGTACAGGGGTGCAGCAATGGCTGCATGTGAGGTAGCTTGGTTGCATAAGCTACTTTAAGATATGCATCAGTCTACAGAAGGGCCAGTTGTCATTTATTATGACAACATGAGTAGTATACACTTGGCAAATAACCCAGTCTATCATGCTAGAACAAAGCACATTGAGGTGCATTATCACTAGGTGCGGGAGAAGGTTCTAGTAGGTTTTATCGATCTAGTTTATATCAACAGAGAGGATCAGGTAGCTAACATATTCACGAAGGCATTGGGTGTAGAGAAGCTATGCAAGTTCAGAGACCTGCTTAGTGTGCAGGAATTGGGATTGAGCTCGAGGGGGAGTGTTGAGATATCAAGCTCCACTCGTGATATGCCAGGGTGACCATTGTGCATTTATGTCACCGACTTTTTAGCTACAGATGCAGTTGGTACACCACCCATGAATAATAGCTGGATGATAGCTATCTTTATGTACTCTAGTTAGTGGCTCAGTTAGTATGCCACCTTAGTTAGTTGAGTTTGGTTTGAGACCCAGATATAGAATTTACCTATTCTTTTGTACTTAGAGTTCTTTTGGCTTTCATAAATAAGAAGAGGAAAACTGTTTTCAGCCTCCACCTTTGTGTATATTCCCCCATTGTGTATGTGAGAAAGCTACAAGTGAGACTCCTTCCTCTCTCCCACTCTCCACATTGGAAAGAGAGGTAATGATGGCTAAACGGGGTCGTGGTAAAGCAAAAGAAGAAGAAGAAAGTAAGGAAGAAGTAGATGAGGAACATCAGGAAGAGGAACACTGTAGTAAGAAAAGAAGGCATTTAGAAGGAGAATTAGCCAGTCAAACTTTCTTTTAGGACAAGGCATTGGAAGCTATGACTTGTTGTCCGACCTTAAAGAAAAGGAAGCTCATATCACCTTTGGTCAATTACTTGCTTTGTCTCCAAAACTACGGAAAAAATGGGGAAAGCTAGCAAGCACAAGAGTGTTAAAGAAGAAAAAGAAGAAAAGTGCCATTCCTGTTGTTCAAAAGGTAGATATAGATGTTGGTGATGATGTAACTGTGGTTGATGTGATAATTGATGGTCAAGTGATTTCTAATGCATACATTGATGGAGGTGCATCAATTAATGTCATGAGTGAGAAGACCATGATAGATGTTGATTTAAAATACTCTAGTACTACCTCTCCTTATCGCATCAAATTGGCTGACCGCACTAGGGTAAAGACCTTGGGAGTTGTGAAAAATCTAGAAGTGGATGTATGTGGAATTTCTATGCCGACTACTTTTCAGGCGATCCCTACCAAGCCAGATGCACGTGCCTATCCATTAATTTTGAGAAGGCCTTGGCTACATAAGGTGAAGGCTGTTCAAAAGTGGGATACTAGAGAATTGATTTTTTAGGGAAATGATAAGAAGGTGCGATACAACATCAGAAGCCACAAAAAGAAGTTGTTAAGGAGGAGTCTTTAACATCACAGAGTTCAAGCTCTGACTTAACCGATGAAGAAGAAGAGACAAGGCATGGCTCCGAGGAGTCCAGCTTAGAGGGTGAGGTGGAAGGAGTGGCCTTTGGTCTTTGTCTTGGTGGAGATTGGGATGAGTCACGAGAGAACAAGGTGGTGGTACAAGAAGATTCTGTAGAGACAATTCATGTGAAGGATGTGGAGCACACTAAATGATGCCAACGCAATGAAGAGCTTCTTGGTGATTCTCTATCAAGTAGTGAGAAGCTCCAGTACTTGGATATGTTAGATGATTTTCCATATCTCTTTGCAACAAGCTATTCATAGGTTCAACCAGTCTCTCTTGTGGAGCACAAGATTGAGTTGAAGCCAGAAAGTAAGCCAGTTGTGCAATGCTTAAGGCGATTGGGAGTGATCCAAGCTGAGGCACTAAAGAAAGAGGTAACACAACTACTTGAGGTGGGATTCATCTTTCCTGTTGATGATTCAGAATGGATATCTCCTGTAGTTGTCACACCAAAGAAAGGGAATAAGTGGTGGGTTTGTGTGGACTTTCGTCCTTTGAATGCATGCACTAAGAGGGATCATTTTCCTTTGCCATTCCAAGATGAAATACTAGACCAAGTGGTAGGGCAGGATATGTATTCTGTTTGTGATGGGTATTCTGGGTACTTTCAAATTCGTATTCGGGAGGAAGATCAAACGAAAACATCATTTGTCACACCCTGGGGAGTTTTTGCTTATAGAGTGATGCCTTTTGGGTTGACCAATGCACTAGCTACATTTCAAAGGTTCATGAATCAAGTGCTCAAGCCTTACTTGGGAAAGTTCATAAGGGTGTTTTTGGATGATTCTTGCATTCATTCTTGGTGCATAGATCACATGGAGAAGTTAAAGATGGCCTTAGCTAGGATTGATGAAGCAAAAGGGTGTCTAAATCCTAGCAAGTGTCATTTGGCTCAAACAAAAGTAGTCTTGTTGGGGCATATTGTGTCTGAAGAAGGCTTGCAAATGGATCCTGACAAGGTTCAAGAAATCATGGCATTGCCAAGTCCTAAGAGTGTCACTGGTGTTCCCAAAATTCTAGGAAAGAGCAAGTATTATCAACGCTTTTGTGATGATTTCATAGAGATAGTGCATCCCATGAACTTGTTGACAAGAAAAGGAGTTTCTTTCCAATGGGGTGTGGAGCAACAAGAGGACAAGAGCTTCCAGGTATCACAACTAACAATGTAGCTGGGTATAATGCTTTGATTCTTGGTTTGGAGGGTTGTCTTCAAAGTCAAGTTAAAGAATTGGAAGTAAGAGGAGATTTTGAGCTTATTATAAAGAAAATGCAACGGCATTACAAGACAAGAAGTCCTCATTTGAAGGAGCTTAATTAGAAGGCTATGGCACTATGTAGCCAGTTTTATTTTTGCAAGTTTTTTCATATAAACAGAAAAGAAAATCAAAGGACAGATGAGTTAGCTACTCAAGCCATTGTAGTACAAGACTGGGGGGTGGTTTCTTTGGTAGACACTGGATGGCTAGAATTGCAAGATGTTCAGCAATATGTGGAAGAAGGCATGTTTCCTCGAGGGTTAACTCCACAACAGAAGCAGAGATTGGTAAGGAAGGCTTGTCCCTATACTATTGTTGATGACATTGTTTATATTAAATTGGGAAAAGATAAGGTGCTCCATTGGGTGGTCCATCCCATGGAGACTAGGAGAATCCTAGAAATGTGTCATGAATGCTCCGGTCATTTTGCTGCAGCGAGCACAACTAGGAGAATTCTTAATGCAGGTTACTTTTGGCCACGCCTCCATAAGGATGTATATGAATGGTGTCGAAGTTGTAAAGTATGCCAAAAGTTGGGAAGGCGACAGTTGATTCCTGGGCCCTTCAAGCCTATTCCAGCATATGGACCATTTGAGAGGTGGGGGTTGGACTTTGTGGGACCACTCCCTCGCTCATTCAAGGCAAGCATTATTTATTGGTGGCCATAGATTATGCGACTCAGTGGGCAGAGGCCAAGGGCCACAGCCAATAGCAAGGCAAGCACAATTGCAAAATTTCTCTTTGATCAAATTTGTTCACGCTTTGGTTGTCCTTTGGAAATTCTCACTGATGGAGGAACCTCTTTTAGAAATGAACTAATTGAAGATGTGTAGCATAAGCTAAAGATAAATCATAGCATGTCCATGCCATACTATCCCCAATGTAATGGCTTGGCTGAGAAAACAAATGGATTGTTGTGCAATTCAATGGGAAAGCTTGTAGACACCAAGAAAAGGCATTGGGATAGGCACTTGGCAAAAGTTTTATGGGCTTACAGAACCACACACAAGCTAGCTATTGGGTTTACACCATTCCAACTAGTGTATAGAATAGAAGCCATTTTGCCCATTGAAATGGAGATACATAGTCTTCGCATTACTGTTGCAAGAAAAGAAGGATAGGAGGATGCCTATCCTCAACGCTTGGTATAGCTAGAAGCCATGGATGAATGCAGATAATAGGCCTTACAAAACTTGGAAGCTTCTCAAAAAAGGCACAAGGCCCATTTTGCCACCAAATTATGCAAGAAGAAAGATATTGTAGAAGGAGATTTGATCATGAGATTTGATAGCCGTCTGGTTAAGCGACTAGACAAAAAGTTTATCCACCGATGGGAGGGACCATTTTGAGTCAAAAAGAAGTTCATGAATGGAACCTATCAGCTTGAGGATGTTGATGGCATGGTGATTGAGTATTGCCTTAAATTCTTCTATGCTCGACCACCTTGAGGGCCAGTAGTCCCTCTCTATCACTAGAGAGGATTTGCTAAGGGGGAAAGATGTGATGCCAAAAATTGATATTTTTTATTTGGCATTGGTATTGTTTTCTTCTATGTTTGATAAGAGTTTTAGTATCAAATGATAGCCTAGTGCTCTCACTTATTTCTATTTTCTAAGATATCGTATGGGATTGAGAGGATGAGTGGAATGGATCATTGTAAATACCATAGGTATGAATTATAAATACCTTGGTATGGGGTGAGAGTTATTTGTGTATGGGATATTATGGGGTTTTTAGAAAATAGGAAGAGTGAGTCATAAAAAGAGGTGGGCTCATGTCCATGTGTTCCAATAATATAAGAGAGGCCACATGCCAAGTGTGTGGAAGGCATGTGCAGGAGTGTGGAGTCAAGAGGAATCCTTCTAGAATTGAGCTAGAATTCCCATGTGGAATAAGGAGGATGTGGACATATGGAAAAGAGAGGGTCCCTATGGGCTCCATGTGGGGAGACTCTTGGCTTTCTCAATATTTTAAGAGTTTTGAGCATCTTTTGATGGGAGACATGGCAAGAGTAGCAAAAAGGGGCATGGATGGTGACATACGGGCTTATGTGATTGATGGGAAAAGGAATCTACAGGCAACAATTGTAAATGGGTGAAGGAGGGTGACAAAACCTCTATAAAAGGAGCCCTCCTCTCCCTTGTTCATCATCTCTTCCACCATTAGGCCTCATGTTGCTATAGCTCTAGTCTCCTCAAGTCTCTTCCATGAGCCTTCTCTCCCTCTTGTAGATATTCTCTTATGTAGACTCTTGAGTCCATCTCTCTCTAGTTCATTCTCTCTCTATGAGTAGTCTTGGAGCTTCCGCTCCCTCTTGTAGGTATGAAACCTCTTCTTCTCCATTGTGTTTGTAGTATTTTGAGTTGCATTGGAGTGGAGTCTCACTCTATTGGTAATGAAGGTCACTTCAGGTTCTCTCTCTGAAGTGTCTCTTCCCTTTTTCCATTGTTTTCTCTTCCAAAGTGCTTGAAAGTCTTGTTTATTCGGCTGCTCATTGCGCATACATGGTTTATCTATTTCCCAAGTCACAAAGGGAGCTCTTCCTTCCCTCCTAGGTGACCTCTATGGGACTTGGATCGTTGATGAAGTCTAATCATGGAGGTAGTATTCTCCCAAGTCGGCACAAGTAGAAGGAGTAGGTGTTTTTTATGATAGTGTGACCCCCTGTCAGTATTTTGCTCATAACTTTTTGCTCGATGGTCTGATTTGGACAAAACTTATATCAGCATGAAGCTCTCTTCAAGGAGCATCATCTCTGTCTTCAATTATTGTATTAGATGTCAAACCAAAAATCTATGACTCTCTGTGTGTGACTATTTTTTTAAAGACAGTTTTTACCCCTGTCCAATAAACTGCCCATATCTTTCCAACCGCTTCTCTATTTCTTACAAAACTTAATCAAAGCGAAGCCCATTTCAAGCTGCATGTCAATATGTGATTGAATATATTATATTATGTCCTTGTTGAAAGTTATGGGTCTCTGTGTCTTATGACAATTTGGAGAGTGTTTTGAGCTAAGTAAAGGTGTCTATGAAGGAGGTGCAATGTTTCCTCAAAACCTACCCATCTGACCCAATCAACCCCTTCAAACTCCTCGATATATATCAATTCATGTCATGTTAAGCTGCAAGATCTTCTTTCAACAATGTATCACTCTTCTCTTTAGCGCAGACTAGCTTGCTGAGATTATGGCCTCTGCTGATCCTTTCCTTCTCCCTATGCTTGAGTACAACATCACTTGGGATGTTACCATCTTCATTCTCATCTAAGAAAGGAAAGTATGGTGTGATATCTTGGTATAAAAGCTTCTTTTTAATGTCCCTTTCCTAGTGATAACTATCTCTATCAGTCAGTTCGAAAGTAGCAGGAAGTGAAGAGGGGCGTGAAGTTTATCACCCCCAACTTCATGTCACAACACCCTTACATGAAGCCATCTATTTTTGTTAGGTATAGATTGGATGGAGTTGGGGGTTGACTAAAGGTTTTACCCAAAGAATAATCTTGAATGTGTGCGAGACACCTTGGGATATATTATACATCATGTGGCATGTTGTATCCAACTATGATGATTGAAGACAAAAAATCGTTGACTTATATGTGTGGAAGGGAATACTATGGATTTGTGTATTTGGTGACATATACATACTTTTTGTCAAATTTAATGGAAATAAATTATGCCTTAGATTGAATGGCACATAATCCTAATTAGTTCCAATTTGTATCATATGATCTATTACCCCCTAATGGGTCTCACCTAATTCTTTATTGGTTTGCTCATATATGCATCGTATTTATCTATTTTCTAAAGGCCCTTAATTTGAACATGTTATTTCATACATATAACTTAACCTAAGGAGAACAATGAAAAGGCCTTTATTTTTCAATTGAGAATTTAATTGATTTCTTATGTGAAAAGGTGGAGTACCCCAATTAAACTAAGGTAAAAGGGATCTTCAAAACTCTATGCAAAGGTCTCACAAGGTCTTACCACTAGGCTAAATGTGAGAGAAGTAGAGTATAGGGTTTTGAAATTCTTCATAAATGTGTAGTCAGTGAGAAGAAACATGGAACTACTTAGGAGTTTCCTTCCAAGCTGGATGAATTGAAGTTCTGAGCTACCTACTCCCCTCGATGTTTCCTTCCTTGCTTCCCATCGCTCTTGCTTCCACCATCCCTCCCTCCCACCGCATTGCTCTCCCTTCTTTCTCTTTGTTTTTTTTGTCTTCCCCTTCATTTTTTACCTCTTCAGCCTTAATTATAGCTTCTTGTTATGCAGTGTGGACTTGTGCATGCTTTTGATGGTGTTGCATTCATCGAAGAGCAGCTTGCAAGCTCCCCTTTGTCACATTTGTCCTTGGAGTCCACTATAGCATTGAATACCCCCCCTGCACTTGCAGGTTGCCTTCACTACAATAATCAACATGATCATCTTTAAAAAAAGAGGATACTCATCCGATATCTCCAAGTAGTTCCACTGTCCAAGCCTCAAGAACTTCGTAGGCATGGGTTGCCTAGGGCGGGGCTTCGGACCTAAAAGCTAGGAAAATAGACCACCTGACACTAACTACATTGAGGGAGCTAAATCTTGCAAAGGGGGGGCACTGGGTTGCAACTGAAAAGAGGAAGTCATAGTCTAAGAAAGGAGGGAAGGCTCAGCCTTGCCCTGAGGGCTAGGGGCCTTGACAGGGCTAAGGGGAGGGTGGGAGTGGCTAGAGCTGATGTAGAGGGATGAGGAGAAGAGGGGAAGAGGTGGATAGAGGGAGGGAGGTCGTGAGCATGACTACAATAGGGGGAACAGATGTAGGGGGGGAGTAGAAGAAAGTGGGGGGTGGGGGAGGGTGGGATAAATAGGGCAACAAAAGCCAAAGTGGTAGGAGCTCCACTATTCTACTACTATGTAAGAGCTTGAGTGCTCTAGACCCCTATCACACTCAGGGGAGATTGAAGAAGGCCTCATTCTCTCGAGTTTAGGAATGGTCTATTGGGGCACCCTTTGACTACTTCTCTGAGTCGTGGAAAGCTATCTCCCACTTTACCCTCATGCTTTCCCTGAGTCTTGGGAAGCTATCTCCTGCTTTACACTCATGCACTTAGAGAGTCTCGAACACCACCTCTACGGTCCTTCAATTCCTTCTTGCTAGGCTTCTTATGATCTAGCTCCCTCAAGATGCTCTACCCAGGGTGTCTAGGACTCAAAGTTGTTGTTTGACCAAGTGTTGCACTCTATACAAGTGTGTTGCCTTCTTATATAGCCTAAGGAGGAGCCCTACCTAGACCCCTCCAACAACCATGTGCCACATATCCCATATGTATGGAACAAAGACACTGAGTTGGCATAGAACCAATTTCTTGACTCACTACTTGAGCTCTCCACCATTGAGAGCCTCAAGAAGATCTCCTTTGCTAGGAACTCTAGGTACTCTACTATCACCCTGACGTGATAGTCTCAAGAAGATCTCCTTTGGTAGGGTCTCTGGGTACTCTACTATCATCGTGAGGTAAGGAACTCCACCATCTTCTACCATTGATGCAATTTTCTAAGGCGGATACTCAAGAACCATGCCAAAGCATGATAGAATGGTACTCCTCCAGGAGCCCTAGGAACTAGAGTCTCACCAAAAACCGTAGCACATGATGAGAGTCAAACCCATGTCATCCACATTGAATCCATGATACCACGATAACAAATAGACAAAGTGTGGGCCAAGGAAGATAAGATCCTACTCACCAAGGTTTGGACAGTGTTTGGGGAGTTTAACTAGAGGAGGAAGACTCCCCTATTGAAGATGGTGACCTCCTAAATATGGTCATTCACTAGTGCTAAGCTCACCTGGAGTCAATCATGTCCTTTCCTCCTTAAGGGCATGAGAGCCATGGTCCTTCCCATAGGGGTATGGCTGAACTGCAATTCAAACTATTGCTTGTCCTGTGAAGAAAATAGAACCTTGATAGCAGTGGGATTCAAGGGTGTTGCCACCATAAGAACTCCCCTTACTAGACAAAATGTCACTACCAAGCTTCATTCCTCCAAGGGAAATTGAACTTTAAACTGCAAAAAAGGAAGGGAGGGGTGGAAAAGGAAAAAGAGGAAGAAAGAGAAGGCAAAAGAGTGGACCAAGACCCCATAAAAAGAAATGAATCTCACCTAATACTGAGTATTTCCAAGTTGTATCACATGATCTATTACCTCCCTAATGGCTCTCAACTAAAGATCATTGAAAGGGGGGTAATAGATCAAAAGGTTGCTCCAAGCACTAAGAGGTCTACCAAAAGGCTCACTGGAAAGGAGCCTTTTGAGCTCAACAAAGCTTGAGCAAAGCTTGCAATAGAAGTCTAAAAATGCAATCTTGGGCCATTGAAAAATAGCTCAGAAACACTATTCCTAGGCTCAACTTAGAAATCCGAGCCCCATGGAGCTAGAAAATGCGCAAGAGGTTGCTCTAGGGACTTCAAAGGAAAAAAAGATTTTGGGCACCACCACTTGCTAGGGAAGTGTAGAGAGAAGGCTCCTAGGCATACTTGAAATTACCAACGAGATTCCAGAGAGAAGGCTCTTGGCATTAACACCAAGAAAGGACCGATTGAGCCCTAAAAAATATTCCAATAGGACTTTGAAAAGCCTAACTATGAGAAACAAAGTTCAAGGAGCTGCAAGACGTACTGAGAGTAGCAAAAAAGTTGCTCTAGGTACATTGGAAACCTAGAATCCTCCAAGAAAGCAAAGACTAGCAAAACAGATGCTCTAGGAAGCCAACCAAGCTATAATGCAAAACTGTAGGGCTATCCTTTGATCAAGAACAATGCAAGAGACAATCCCAAGTGACCCAAGATTGGCACAACAAACTGCAAGTGAAGGGGACAGACACGGTGCTCAATATAGTCTCATAAAGGGGGATCCATCAAAGTGGTTTGTTCCCGTACTCATCCTTTTTGGGGCTTCCACTTTGCCTCCATGGGAGAGGAGTAGTGGACCCCCATGCTATTTGATTTTATGATGAAACAACAATTTTTTTGCATGGTGAAGGAGTGGTTGGGACCCTAGATGAGGTAGCACTGGATCACCCATCATGACACAACTACCTTTGAGCTAGTTTCACTCTGGATAGGCAGGGCACATGCATTGCATTGCATTGTGTGAGGTGCAACTCAAGTAGACTATGTATAGGATGCTTAAACAATGTGCTACTTAGGGCAGAGGTCTCCTTCATGTTGTGGTGAGCCTTAAAGATAGGCACAAAGCTTGTCATGCCTTCAATATGCCACCACCACATGGATGCAGGCTACTCTCCCCCCCCCAAACCCCCCTTGAAATCACAAAATTTGAAGGTAGTTGTGTAGGTTCCCGCTCATAGGTGAGCGTTGTTCTCCATGCCCTCCTACCCATGAGTTGGACCTTGGTGAGTTCGAATGTGCATGGGCTTCACAATGGTGCATAACAACTGTAGCAATAGCATTTGATAATTTGCCAGGAGTTACATAGGGTTGTGGTGGGATGGGCAGTGGACTTTCTTTTGATTTAGGAGCATATATTTTAAGCAGTAGATGTTAGATACCTGTGCCATCTCCTCCCAAGAAGAGGCCCTAAGGTGTGGTCCCCCATAGTAGGTAGGAGTTGAGAAGTTTGCAATTCTATATTGCAAATTTGGCTATAAAGATATATGATCAGGGTGAGATTATCACAGGGAGGACAGTATGGATGGGTTTATGGTTGGGTGACTCTAGGATCAGCATCTTCAATGTGTACATGTTTGCTTCTAGATGGGAACACCCCACATTTTGAACGTGGCTGACTCATCATGGAGGCTCTCAGTCAGCCACCCCCAAAAAGTGGGGTGTTTTGGAGGTGGCTGACTGAGAGAATCCTTGATGTGGGGAGGATATATAGGACATAGCCTCTTTTTTCAAGATGCCTATGACCAAGATAAGCACATGGGCGCAGTTCATATTTGCAATTTGGGGCGGCAGGGACCTTGGTGGGAGGCAAAGTTCTCAAGACAACCTGGTAGCCTTGGCTTTTCCTTTGGATAGAGGGGGCATGATGGACTTCTAGAGAGACTAGACAGGTTCTATGTTTATGATTGGGTGATGCATAGGGGAAGCCATTAGCCTTTTGGGAGATACTATGATGTCTAAACACTCCATGGTCTTACTACACTTAGAGCATCCCCATTGAGGGCTCACTAAGAAAGGGGCTTGCCTTCTAGATGCTTTGCTCTAGAAGGAGGAGGTACAGTAGGTGATCACAAAGATTTCGCAGTTACCTAAGACACCTTATCAACAACAAGCAGACATGATTCATACAAGGAACAAGGAGCTCCAATCATAGGCTCTCTACTAGCAACATCTTCTCTAGGAGCACAAGAGAGCATTGAGATGGGACATGGCTTCCATGGAGCACCTTAAGGAGTAGGAATCAGGTTATTAATGGCTTGTAGATCAGTACAAATGCATGCAGTTTTACCTATATAGCATGGATCCCATCAAGTTTTCTATCAGTCTTCTCAAGCACAATGGGTATAGAGGGTGATAGGATGACCAGACACTTATATTCATAACATTGGGCCTCGATCATAGTAATGGTCATAGTTTTGTAGACATGGAAGGACGAGAGTGGATAGATGCCCTATGACTCATAAGAGATCCTAGAGATGACCACAAACTTCTATCAAGTTTTGTTCTACTCCAAGGAGGAGTCTCCTTAGGTTCATGTAGCTCCAAAGACACTTTGGGCTCATATCCTAATAGTGGTCTCTTTGAGTATGAGAAGGTAGGTGGAGGAGCCCTCCCTCCATAGAAGTGCCTTTGAGATGATGGAATAACGCTGTCCTTTTTAAGGTGCTTCTTGGAGCACATCCACTCCCCCCTTTGCTTGGCCTTTCAGTATATTTTTGAGCATTTGCCAACTCTAAACAAAGGAATTGAGATTTAGAGGGGATAACAATCAACCTACAAAGTGTGCAATGGGAGGTTGAGTCCACCAAGGCAATGCTAGGAATTGAACAAAGGAGGGTTTGCTACTCTCTAAGGAGCTGAAGGCAAAATAAGACAACCAAGCAAAGATCCAAACACAATTCAATGAGCTCCACACAAGTTCATATACTTTGTTGCTAGCACATTAGGGGGCTAGTTCTCTTTTATAGTCTTTGAGTCGTGGTTGAATTTGTTTGATCATGAAGGGGGGGACAGTTCTTATCTTCGTTAGTGGAGATTGAGTACAAAAATACCCTTAGAATGAACTTGATTTTCTTTCGTAACTATAGGGAACATATTATACTAAGAGTTTATGACCCTGCATCGGTTATCTGGCTCTCAATTCAATCTTAAGGAACCATGACAAAACAATGAAGAAGCATCTTAACTTTTATCTACCACTCTTCACTTGGTTTCCTACTTGTTTGCTCATATAAGGATTAAATTGAGGTGGCAAAACAAGATCTAATGGAGCATTATGTGCTAGGCCGATGGCCACCTTTGGTTGTAGGGTTGAGCATTCACCTCTTTTGAACACTCAAAACCCCACAATGGAAGCAATGGCCTACAATAAATAGTCCCTCTTTTAATTTGAAAAACAAATCTCAATTATCAAGGTTAGGAGCTTCCCCATATCCCACAACATGCAAATTATCTTTTTATTCTTGGACGACATTATGGGCTCCACCAACACCTCCCCAATAGTATGCATAACCATTGGTAATAAATTCCCACATAGTTGATGGCTCGCTGATTGAAAGTATATAACCTCTACCTAGATAGGGCAAGCATGGTGCAACATATCTCGATACCTTGCCATAGGGTGCTAGGGTACCACATGCATCATCAATCTAGGAAAAATGGGACTTTTTGCAAAACCAAATCTTGAACTTCCTTGGATGAGAATAGAACCTCATAGAATCCCTTGGGGTCATTGAAGATTTTCTCCACACAAAATCACCACCTACTAAATCATGGAGTTAACATGTAATCTTGTTGTACTAAAAAGAAGAACTTTGCATCCTTATTATGAAAGGATTCCACTTGTGCCATAAATTGCCGAGCCTCAACAACTTCCTCAACCAGAACCTGGGAAGCCTTAACATGATTCACCATCACATTTGGTTGAAAAAATTGATTTGCTTTTGCAACTCAAGATGCAAAAGCCACCTCAAGATTCTCTGCCTATGTGTTGATGCTTAGTTTTGCTAACCTCAAGACCCAATATCTCAATGCCTGGTGATTGGTGCATGCATGGTGCTTAGTAGAAATATGCTCTCTCTTGCACTCCAAGAGATGCTTGGCAGCTATGCTTGGCAAATGTTCCTACTTGATGCTTGGTTGCAGAGTTGCAAAAACAGAAACTAACCGAGGATATGGGTCCATGCTATGTGATTAAGACTATCTAAAGAGATGAGTGGAGGAGCGTGTAGTTAGTATAAGTGAAAGGAAATGGAAAACCAATATATAGAAGTCACTTGCATTAATAATGACAAATAGCCTAGGGCTGCACAAACAAACTCAAGCTTGTCTCGGAGCACTCAGTCTAGCAATAGGACCACTCACCACTCAGAAAGAAAGTAGAGGAGGGGATGGTCCTCGCTTTGTATTACAATGATTTAATACTTATAAAGTAGTGGTCCCTTCTACCAAATGGTTCTACTGATTGCCTTTCTATTTCCTACCTGGGAGCCTCTCTAGGCTCCTAACTCCTATTGGATCACCTACTTGGTGACATATGACCATCCTTGTCAACCAAAATCTCGCCGCTTGGAATATCTCGTTGCTTGGTTGCTCCTTGGGGTAACAAATTGCAGCAAGGCAATTATGCATCTTCTAGAAGGCAAGGTGATGACAGAAATGAGCATCTATTTATGGTGCAGCATATGACCAATTCTGTGACAAGTGCAGAAGAACAAAATGATGTGTGGTATGTTGACTCAGGTGCGTCAAACCACATGACAGGTCATGCAGAATGGATGCAAGATGCAAGGAAAATGGAAAAGCCAGGATTTGTGGAGACTGGTGATGATACTGCACATCCTATTGTGCAGATTAGTAAAATTCCTTTGTCTATGCAGGATGGGAAAAAGAAATACCTGTCCGATGTATTTCATGTCCCGAACATCACCAAGAACCTGGTTTCTGTTGGTCAAATGGTTGAGCAGGGCTTGCAGGTTAGATTTAATCCTCATGGATGCTTTGTTGAGGATATGAAAAATAACGGTCGCTTGATAGCAAAAGGAAAGAAGAAGGGCAGGATGTTTACATTGGATGCGGACATGCCTGAATTGAGTGCGGGAAAATGTCCATTATAAACAATTTGATCCCCTCTAGCATGGGGTATGGAAATAGTATCCATTATAAACATTTTGACCCCTTTCGGCATAGCTCACCAGTGAGCCATGTCATAGAGGATAATGGAAAAATGTATCCATTATAAAACATTTGACCCCCCTCTGGTATAACTTGCCAGTGAGCTATGTCAGAGGGGATGGAAAAATATGTCTACAATTGAAATTTCTTGAGGGGGCATTTTTTTAAAACGAGTGGAAAAATGTTTGGATAAGCTTCGCCCTCAATTGTGGGGACCCAGTTTAGGCTCATTAATTTGCATTATCTTAATGTAAGCATGTTAATAGATAGAGATAGAAAGAGAGGGAGAGAGAAGGGAAAGGAAAGAGGAGGGAAAGAGAGAGAATAGGAGTAACGTTAGTAATTAAAAGGTTTCTTTGCTATTGCATATGGAGTTTCTCATGCTTTAATCAAGCTGGTCTTAAGAGGTGTAGTTGGACAATGGAGAATGTTACCATTGGGGTGAGTATTTCCTTCACTAGGTCAACAAATATTGATATGGCTAAGTCTTGATAAAATGTTCTCAATGTTTTGTTAATTGATACTATTTTGACAAAAGTAATTTGTTGTTGCAGCCAAAATTTTTCAAAAACTACATCATTTGGAGGGGATTTGGAGATAATGATTTGATAAGGATTTGCATGATGTAAGTTCAAAAGAAGAAGCCCTAGCTAAAGAAGACGTGAAGGGTAAGAAGGAGAGTGAAAAAAAACAAAGTGAGTAAGACTCTTTTTCTGAGATATCAACTCACTTTCAAGTGGAATTATTAGCACAAACTATGGATCAAATCAGGATAATGAGAGGGACTGCTACCCCTCCCCTAATCCCTTTATGCCAAATTTATAGTCATGATAGTGTGAGGCAGGTTGGCCCAAGACACTCTACTTTGAAATCCACATTCACTTCTAATGGCTACTTGGAAGGAAAAAGGATGATTTGTATTGTGTTTGAAGGGCCCTTCTAGGACTGAAATTCTAGTCCACTGAAGATATCATCCCACATGGGATGCCATTTGGTAGGATGTGAATCAACAATTTGAGGAAAGCTTGGTAATGAATAAGATGTGGGGTGACAAAATAAAATGTTTCTTTGCTGAGATGGCAATCATAGGATTCAAGCTTGGATGGAGGTTATCAAGGAGAACTAATGCATCCAAGCACATTGGAGTGAGGGCAAGCTTTATATTTGTTGGTCCTGCAGATGAATTACCTTTGATTGGAACATTGAATAGATAGAGAAGGTAAAGAATGGGATATTTTGATTAAGCATGTCCAGGTAAGTGGTGATATTAGTTAATCTTTTGAATTTTATTTGTGAAGAATAAATGAGAAGACATCTGTGAAAACAAAGTTGAAGGATGTTTTGTACTCAATTACAAAACTAGGTGAAGCGAATGACTCTTTTTTCACATCCAAGTTTACTCATGAGGAGATGGAGCAGGTAAATTTGAAGTTTGTAGTGTGCTATTTGGTGTTAAATTAAAGTTCTAAGGTGTGGTGTTTGGTTTAAAATATGTAATTGAAGCTTCACTTTTTTGTAGTATGTTGTTTGGAGTAGTCACTTAGATTGAATGCTTGTTTTGCATTTCATTGTGTAGGTTATAATTGCCAGGGATGTGGAGCTCAAAAGGTATGGTGGATTGCCTTGGTATCTTCTCACCCATTATATGTTGGCAAAAATTCTGTTTCTAGTATGTCCTACTCCAAATTCTTTTTGTTTCGAGCGCAAATAATGGGATTTCATTGATTTGAATGGTACATTGGGTTATGTAGCACATGAGAAAATAGGTCAATCTTGTCTTTTGTTGCAGCGAGAGATAGAAAAGGATCTCATGGATGAAAAAGAGAAGGACATTAGAAGGGATACACATGAGATGATTGTTAGACAGTGCCATACTAATTATCTGAGCAAGCTTTTGGGTGTAGTGGACCCAAAGAATGGTGATAAGTGGTTTCTATTAGTAATAACAAACACTTCCCAAGACACTAGTTTCAGGATGACACTTGAAATGTTGCATCATTTGCAAAGGGATGAGCTTTCAAATGAGTAGAAATGTTGCTTGTTTTCATTGTCTGCACTTAGAGCACAGCATGGAATCCCCCCGAGTGACAAGGATTATAGAATTTGGGTGGGGAAGGATGTGTTCTATGAAAACTTGTATTTGGGTGTGACTTATTTGTTGCAGAATCTTTGTATTCAAGATACTTTAGGTAAGAGGATACAATTTCTTTGCTCTTGCTAACGGGATTTGTCTGCTACATTAATCGGTCGTATTGATACAACATTTCTCTAACATAGCCATGAGCTAGGAAACAAAGCAAGCAGGTCAGGGAATAAACAGTACATGATTGAATAAGGTTGCATGAATCAAACACATCGATGAAGTACTGAAAGAAATATAGCAAAACATACAAAGACAAGGTAGGAATCCAGAACAAAAAAATGAAGAATACACTGCTCAAAGTTCCCAATGGAGTGCTACAACTCAATCAACAAGTTTGACTGAGCAAGGTCACTTGTATTTCAGGAGTCTGGAATGAACAACTTACAAAGAGGGGCAATAGATTGCCTACTTGGTCAGGGTGGTAAGACCGGTTAACACTTTGGCACCCCCAAGGGAATGGTTTGAAAAACTGAGAATACACAAGACCTAAGGGGAAGTCAAATACCTTGAAGGGGAGCTAAATCTATATTAAAAAACAACAAGATTGCTCCAAGATTGATAGAAAATAAATTGCATTAATTTATGGCATGTCAACCCTAGTTGAGAACCCAAATAATAACTCAAAAGATGCTTGCTGAAGGAGACATTATGAATCCGAAGAAGGCTTGTGAAGATTTTGTAATTTTGGAGCCGTTTGCTTTCCGTTGGAGGGCACCTTATTAGCCTTAGTTCTTGAGGCCTTATTTTATTTGGATGCTTTCATACCCACCGCAGGAGGCTTAACTTTGGTGGGGGGAGCTTCTTCTACCTTAAGAGATCCAAGAGGGACGTTAATCCTATTCAACCTGGCTCCCCAATTAGATGAGAACTTGTGATGTGCTATGACCACACCCACATACCTTAGCTAGTGAAGATCTGTCTTCACCTTTTGCATCCCCTGATCATCCACTAGTGCTCTTACAATATTTAACATATTCAGGGGAACTACCATTCTTGGCATCTTGCAATCATAAGCCACCATCTTGGTTCCTATTTTCTCGACCGCATCTGGTCTCGCTAGGACACATATCCAATTTTGAGTGAACTTAGGCTCTGGCAGTGTACCAATGCTCATCTCGATCTTCTCCCATGTTCTTCTTGTTACAAGCTTGGAACACATTGATGGGTGCAATACGTTGGGTAGTGTTGGACTAGGCCACCAATAGATTGCGGGTGGGCTTTCCAGGTTTGGAGGTTGACCCTTACAATTTGCTCATCCTTGCATAGATAAATCCTATTTGAGGCCCAATCATGGACTAGACCTATGGCACACATAAAGGGTCTTCCTAGGAGTACATCATAGCCATCTGGCTGAATGTGGAAGTCCATGGCCACAAACCAAACTCAGTAGGTTAGACCAAATGTCTTGATCCTTATCTCATTTAGGACTCCCACTAGCTGAGCCGTAGCACTATCAACTAGGTTTACAATTAGGTTGGTGCTCTCCATCTTAGGCTTTCCCCATCTTGCCCAGCACTACTTTGTAGTAGCAATGCTGACCCCTGCTATGCCATCCAATATTCCATGGCATTCTTATTTTGGTAGAAGATCAAAATCACATCATTCATGTCATCACTATTGAAGTATTGACCCGGCTTGTTGACTGGTATCTTCAGTAAATTTGGCTCTTCAAGAGGAGCTTCCAGTTACTTGGGTGCCAACTCTTCTGGGGCAACCATCTATCCATTCATCCAATCGAAAAGATCTCCAAAGAATGGGGTTCCCTCTTAACACGGCTGCTATGGGCATTTTTACCTCTATGGATAAGAAGGCAGCAAGTTTAACAACATCTCTAGGTTGCCCCATCAGTTCTTGGCCTTCAAACTATCAGTTATTGGCCTTCAAACTATGGTTCTTTAAACCTAGAAAAGGACATAGGGTCCTCACATATAGCGTGTTGCCAAGTAGGGCCTTCATTAAACATCTTATAAAGTAGCAGACACTTTCTCGATGATGTGCTATTTGTGACTATCTCATCCACCTTATCTAGAGCAGGCAAAGGCTTCAAGGCCCTTTTGAGGTTTGATGGTTGGGATGGATGGTGTCCATGCCTTTGTTAGTCATGAGCCCCACTGCTCAAATATCTCCTCACATTCTCAAACTAATTGTTGTGCCTCTACTAGGTATATATATATAGCAATCTCCTCATCCAAGCCACTCTAGATGATGGTCCCATCTGAGCCTTTTCCTACCTTAATTACATTGGTGTGGCCCTTACCCTTAGACTGAGAGGCAATTGATTTTTCCTTGGGATTACATTCATGTGTTCATGCTTGCATTAATGGGTTATTAGCGTTCATTAATTACACTTTAAAGCAGCATGAAAACAACGTGATCACGTTGCTTCCCGAGAAAAATCACTAGGAAATTGGGTAACACAACCGTCGGTATTATTCACATAACCGATGATAGTAAGTATATTTTTGACGATAATGTGAACAATACTGGTGGTTAATATTACCATTGGTTATAGTACCGGTGGTAATGCTGTATTACTAGTGGTTTTTCTCATGCATTGCAGTGCTGTATATTGGTGGAAAGGGCAATAGAGGCTCGCCATTTGATCTGATCGTGGTTCATATCCCGATAAACCCTTTAGTAAGTTGGAATACAAAGGTGAACCATGATCTAGATCATAGTAGTAAGGCTAAATGGGGAGGGTGAGTCATCATTCATTATACTTGTGGGTGTGGTTTGCTACTTCGATTCCTTGTATTTGGGGGAAATCACAAACCACAAATGCGAGTGCTAGTGAATGCAAGTATTTGTTGTGTGCATCTGAGGGTGGTCTATACTCTGACTCCTTGTGTTTTGGGGAACTTGTGGATCACGATCATGAGTGGCAATGAATGCAATTGTTAGTAAGGCCTTAGCAAGGAGCCTTAAGTTAAGGCATGGAGAGAAGGAGGAGACAAGATGGCAATGATTTGAGTAGAAACAGGGCACGAGTTGTGACTACTACAAATGCACAATCAGAAATTCCTGAAACTAGAAATGTTCATCCACAAAATTCAAGATGACTTGTAACTAAGCAAGCTATGGATGAATCGAGTTATGCCCATGCTAGTATTCATATGCCTGATAATGTTCCCAGTGTTGAACAAGAAGTTGTAGAAGAGGATCTCAATGCTAAAATAGGAACTACCCCAATGCTTGAACCACCAAGATGGCATCCTATTGTTCATACTGATGTGGTATGACAACATGTATCAATTCCTACAAACTGGCATGCTAAGCTATCACTTGTCCCAAGACAGGTAGGCACAAGTTACTCGCTCTATGAAGTCATAATTTTGAGATTATCCATGACTCCTTGTATAACCTTGGTCCGGACAAGGTGCTTCAGAGATGCGTTCCCCTGCATGAACAGCAACCACTCCTTGGGAAGATCACCAAGGTCTAGCTAGAGGCCATTTTTCCAAAGATACCAATATTCAAAAAAGCCTCCAGATTGGCTTGTGGTGGCCTACAGTTATTGGTAATGGCTTCACCTATGCAAAGAAATGTGACACATGCCAGAGATTGGGATAGCCCATTATCAGGGGCTGGAGCCATTCTAAAAGTGGGGCCTTGACTTTGTTGGCCCGTTTAAGTCCACTGCACACCCATCTAGTAACAAATACATCCTGAGTGGGTTGAGGGGAGGCCTTCTAAAAACAATTCAGCTACATTGATTGCCACATTCATCTATGAGCAGATTATTATGCAAATCGGCTGTCCAATTAAGATAGTCAGCGAGACGACCAAGGAGGCCATTTCATTAATGAAGTGATGAAGAAGATGACGAGGCAACATATGATTATCCATCACGATCTGTCCACCATCTATTATGCATAGGAAAATGCCCAGGTGGAATCCTCCAACAAGATCATGACAACGATCACAAAGAAAATCATCAACAAAAACCACACGGATTGGGACCACAAGTTGTATTCTATCTTATGGGCTTTTCAAATAGCTTATAAGGTAGCAACATGCCTGATCCCTTTCAATACGGTCTATGGAATTGAAGTGATGTGCCCATGGAGTATTTGGTGCCAAGCCTACGGATCACAGTCACGGAGCGATTGAGCCTAAAAGAATTTCTTTGGAAAGAATATAAAGTATATTTCAAATGAAGTATTTCAAATGAAGTGTAAGAACGAGTGAATGTAAATTTTAAATCATTCATTCACATTCTATTGAAAGAACTTAAAATATTCATTCAAAAAAAAGTGTAACAAAAGTGAAATTAAATTTTAAATAATTCATTCACATTATATTAAAAGAATATAAAATATTCTTTCAAAAGACAGTGTAAGAATGTTAAAAATTTCAATTAATTTAAACAAACAAGTAACGATTTTAATTCATATAAGCATGGATGATTTTTTCAAGTTAGTTTCGTTAAGAAGTGAAACTTTTATATTGGTGTTGAAAGTTCGAATGCCCAAATAAAAATAAATATTTGAAAGATTCGCCATAATTTGAAACTTTTATGAAAACAATTTTAATATTTTGCCAGGATTTACATTCTTTACTTCAAAATTCAAAAGAAAATATATAAAAGTGTACTACATCCTATCCATATTGTGAAAGTAAAAAAACTAGTTGGATAAACTTTCTCCAAGATGTAAACATCCATGCATATAAGAGAACTTATGAGTTTCATTCTAAAAGATAAAACTCTAAGCACTCTACCAAGTTAAAGAAACAAAGCAACAAATAGATCAATAATACAAACAAACCCACAATCATGATTCACACAAAAGATTTAAGGCTCTCAACAAACAAACAAACCCACTATCATAGCTCACACAAGAGATCTTAGGCTCGCAACAAAGAGACCCTTGAACTCACACATACAAACACAAATCCATCTTAGTTCACACCTTCCAAATTTCTTTTGGAAGCACAAATCCATCTTAGTTCACACATACAAACACAAATCCATCTTAGTTCACACCTACCAAATTTCTTTTACAACCTAGGAGGGTCTTCCTTCTTTTCTTTTCCTTATTTTTTCTCTTCTGCTTGGCTAGTAGATAAGCAAGCATGAGGTAAACATACAATGGCATACTACGAGCTTTAATTGAAGAACATAAGAAGTTATTCATACTAATACATGCTATTTGTATGAATACATTATTCGTACAAATAAAGTATTCATACGAATAAAAAGTATCCGTACAAATATATTTGGATGATGTGTTGTTGTATGGAAAAATGTGACGTGCCAATATTTTTTTGCCCAATTTTACTCCCTATCAAATCATTCAATCCAAAATAGAACCAGAGAAGCTAGCTGGTGAGGCAAGCAAAGAATAGAAGACAACTTACCCAAAAGAAGACACCAAAGTCTGTGCAAGGTCACATCAAGGTGCGTGCGGGTTGTAGTGCATTTGCAGGGTGGGGGCAGGCTGGAGATACTTAATCTTCCAAGATTTGATGGGCGGCACAAGGTCACGTCAAGGTGCGTGTAGGTTGTAGTGCATTTGCAGGGTGGGGGTAGGCTGGAGATACTTAATCTTCTAAGATTTGATGGGTGGGATGTGTGAAAATTTGAAATTTGTGAGAGTAGCAAAATTTTAAGCCAAGCGATCTTCCTCCCTTCGGCGATACACATCAGTAGAATTGGATATCCCAAACACATGCAATGTGGCCTAAAATGCTTCAAAACACAAATAGGACAAAGGACACGCTATCAAGTTTAATGCTATGTATTATGAAATGCAATGACCTTAGGCATGCTTATGAGCCATATAGCAAGCAAGTGCATGGAAAAAGAAATGATTCAAAATTATAAATAGTGTTGGATTTATTAAAATATCTTTGCACATGTACAAATTGCACATTTTCAACTTCCTCCATTTTAGGGTGAATCTAGATACCAATATCAACAACTACCAATGTTTTAAGACCACCATGCAGTAGTCCCACTAGTTTGGATTTCAAAATTTCAATCCGTTTTGGTTTTCAACAACTCAAAAAAAAGTTATGGAGCGTGTCCTCAAATGGGCACTTTAGCACAACATTGGAGGCCCATTAATCCATGCCTAATGTTCTCATTTAGGTGTGTCCTTGGGTTGAGGAGAAGATAGTGTACTTTTCAAAGATTACTTGGTTGCATGTATGTATATAACAAAATTTTGATGTTTTTGAATAAATTGCTGTATCCTATAGTTTTTAGGATGCATTCTTCACATGCAACATAGCACTTGTAATGCTTTAATGGTATCATTACAAATCCTTATTCCATAATTTTTTGGTCTCAGTTCAAATTTGGAATGTGTACTACAACTTGAAGACAAAATTTGCTGAATTTCATTGAGAAATGCATAAATTATGGGTCATGCAAGATACCTATGTACAAAAAAGTCCCTTAACCTCACCAAAAATGGCTACACCCAAGCAAACAATGACCTAGTATATTATAGAGAAATTCGATGCATTGTACTTGAAAGGAATACAAACACATTTGATATTTGTGTGTCTTCACTCACAACCCATGTTACAACCTCATCTAGACAGGGAATAAGCTAGAAATCTTTTAATACTTTATATCAAGAAAAGAGAATAAGCTTTTCCATCTCCATTGTGTGCTTTATATCAAGACCCAATACAAAATATTGAGGATTACCAAAAAGCGAGCGAAGAAAAGCGAGCAGCCCCAAATAAGCGAGCAAGATTAAATAGGTTTCAAGCGAGCGAGAACCTCATCCAGCATCTTATTCCTCTCAATATCATTGGAACAATTGATGTGATCATAAGCAAATTAAACATATTCCAACAATGAAGGCATGCCTGAAACTCACAATTAACTTCTCTTTCATCCCCATACTATCAATTTGAGTCGTTGTGGAGAGGTAGAGACACAACAATACATAAAATTTGCGATTAAAAAAGCAAACACTACTTAGATTGAACATCCACACAGCAAGATAATGATAGATCACAATGTAGAATATATGACTGAAAATATGTAAACATGATCATGTGCTACATATACATATCATGTCTTTTATGCTTGCAGAAGATCATCCATACATTCGATCCAAAAACATGGAAACAGAACTAACTATGTCAAAAGAAAAAAAATACATTTTCATCATAAGGATTAATTTTGCTTAGTGAAAATACCTATGTAATCTGGACAATACCATGCTTTAAAAAACTTAGGGAGCCAAAAAAGGATTTTAGCCCTCCATATTTCTATTATGACCAATGTCTGAATGATAGTTCTATCGGAACTAGAAATGAATGCATCTAACCACTATGTTGAGTGCTCATCCAGTATCCTATAGACTATTATGTTAAAGTCAATACGTGACCACAAACTCAAGCATAAGAGGAGCATGATTCAAGTGAAATAATTGGCAAAGACACTCGGTAACTAGTATCCTACTGCATCTAACGAAAAATATGCACCAGGCATTAACAAGCTTTTATTTCCACCCGTATAAGCAAACTCGTATCTTGTAGTATGAAAAACTTTAAGGAAAACATTTCACTTAATGCATCAGTTAAGCCAGTGACTACTCATCATGCACAATCAAACAATCATCAAGGAAAGTCTAGTCAAGCAAGTTGAAGCAAAAAACCAAATATCTATTCGGATCTATGCCGTGGTGTATCCGCCAACCATGAGTAGCAAAAGAACCTATGAAAAAAGGAAAATAGGGATTATGCCACTCTACCATGATCACTTCCATGCTACAAATAAGGGAATACATAGTCATTTTAGGGTACTTTTAGGGTTCATTCCCAACCACTAAAAAGAGAGCCAATGCTATCTATTTGTATTCATAAAATCTTTATGAACATTATCATGTTCAATATAAGGATAGGAGCCAGCTCAATGGGTAGTCTTAAACAAATATAAATACTATTCAAATTTTAACCTTATGCAAAAGCTTTTTTTTTAACACAAAGTAAAACTTGATTATACATATAGATGGGAATCAGGTCACCATTGTAAGTATGTATTTAGTAATTAAGTTGAAAATATTCCCTTAGAAAAATAGCTCAATCAACATAGTACCCATATTATATATCCAAAATTTACAAGATCTCATTCATACCATTAGATTGTTTTCATCACTTGTCATCAGTACTAACCTCAATTGGCATTATGTATTTGGGTCAAAATAGTTTTTAGTATAGGATATAATGGAGCAATACATTTATGTAATATCTAGTGATCATAGTTTCTAATATAGGATAAAATGGAGCATAGAGTAATGTTGTCATTCAAAAATGATAATATACCTTCCTTGACCATATACAAGTATCATGCATTCATAAAAAAAGTTAGTCATAAACTGCAATATAATGTGCCCATAATGCATGTACATTAAATCTTCACATGTTAGAATGTGAGAAAGGGAATAATTTAACTATGAAATCAGGGATCAATGTAGGAAATGGTCTTCTATGCACACATATATGCTAAGGGTCCATCTAATACAATATTGGAAATTGATGTGAGTATAAGTGTATGCATCCATCGGTGATGTATATGAGTGTATGCATCCATTTGTGATGTATATTGTTGTACTAATCCATGGTGCTTTACGGCTTGAGTTGTTTGTAGCGCAATTAATCACAACAATTTTGTATTTTTTAAAAGAAAAATGCCATAAACATTTCATGCTGCAAAATACACACAAAAAAATGGCATTTGTAGCATTAATCCAAGCATTTCCTACAAGCAATCTCCATCCCTCCCTTTCTTGCTTACTCTTTCGGCCACCTCCACCCTCTTGTTGCCCTTCAAGACTGCCTCTTGCCTCCTCGCCTCCTTGCTTCCTCACCTCCTCACCTCCTTGCTTCTTTGCCTTCTCACCTCCTTGCATCATGCTTGTTGCTGGCAATTCCAAGGCTGTCCCTCCCCTCATTGGCCAGCTCCTCTACTCCTCACATCATCCTTCTCCTCATTTTGGTGTCTCTAATGAATAGCTTGGGGGTCTTGTTTTTGGAGGGGGGAAGCATAAGAATGGCAACACCTTAATGCGCTGTCATTTTTCGTGCTTTTGCCACCCAAAAACAAGACCTGCAAAGCCCTTGCTTAAGCTTGAATGAGCCTCTTGATTTTGGGCGTGTTAAGCCATTTTTGACCATTATACCCCCAAAATCAAGAGGCTCATTCAAGCTTAAGCAAGGGCTTTGCAAGCATTGCAAGTCCAGTAAATGAAATCAATCAGATTAGGAATTGGCAAACTCAATTTGGGAATGGTCAGAAATACTTTGTCTTTGAATAATGCCTTGGATCATGGGATGGGGTCCCATGAACCTGCTGCCTATGACGACGAATGGTTCTGCCCTCGACTAAAGGTGACGTGTGTAGTAGTAAAAGGATAGCCCTCATGGAATCTCTAAGGGGTCTTGATTTTGGCCATGATTTGCACATTCTAGCACTTGAGCCATATATCAATTTCCAACACTTGAGGCATATAGTGGCTTTGCCCACGCAATGTTTCCAGCTGCAATCCAAGCCTCAAGCAATCTCATATTCTGTATCCAGAGACATCATGAGGGGTAGAGCCTCTTTTTGGTAGTCTCACTAGCAATATGTATTGAAAAAAAAATGTATTCAATTATTATATTCTTCCTTGCTATATGAATGCTCTTAATGCATCCAAATTGTAGAACTACTTCAATACTACTTCTTAGTTATATTGTATAATAACCTCCATATGTATGCTCGTGAGACAACAAAAAAGAGACCTGGCAACCCAAAAATGATAGTGCATTGATGCGCTGCCATTTTTGGGCTACTAGGCCTCTTTTTTAATGTTTCCTGAACATAAGAACAAGCACTTGTGTTCCTTACCTTTCTTTCCAATGGGGGTTTTGATTTTGGGGGTGTATGCCAAAAATTGATAAACAACATTATTTGATGCATATAGTTTTATTAAATTGATAAAATGGGCATGAAAACATCTAAATTGGCTCTTGCCATTTGATTTGATGTATGACATGACCCCATTTGGATTTGTAATTCCAAAGATATGGGGTCTTACTTTTAGGGCTTGAATGCCTAAAATAGGCAGTGCGCCAATGCACTGCCTATTTCATACATTTAGGCCTCAAAAGTAGGACCCCATGTAGGACCAAATGAGGTCCTACTTTTGAGGCCTAAATGCATGAAATAGGCAGCACATTGACAAGCTACCTATTTCAGGAATTTAGGTCCTAAAAGTAGGACCCCGTATCTTTGGACTTACAAATCCCAATGGGATCATGTCCTATATCAAATCGAACGGCAAGAGTCAATTTAGATGGTTTTCATGCCTAATTTCTCCATCAATCAAAACTGTATGCATAAATATATACATCAAGATATGCATCAATATATGCATCAATATATACATATGTATGTATGTATATATATATATATATATATATAGATACATACATACATACATACATACATACATGTGTGTGTACACACACACACACACACACACACACACACACACACACATATATACACATATAGATATATATGTATG